>NC_081300.1:55726363-56029393 GCF_030435805.1 Mustela lutreola | reverse complement strand
GTCTTATGTTCTTTTCAAATATGTGCTTTTCTTTTCACTAGTGAATTCTTTATATATCCTGAATGTCACTCTTTTATCAAATATATGCTTTATATCTATGTTTTTTTTTCCTAATCTGTGGTTTGTTTATTGGACTTCTTAGTGATCTCTTTGGATAAGCAGCAGTTTTAAATTTTGTTGAGGATTAATTTATTTAATTTAAAAGGGCTCTTTTCTGTTCCTCAGAAAGCTCTGCTTATCCTCAAGTCACAAATCTACTCTGTTTTCTTATGAAGATGTCATTGTTTCAGGTTTTAATTAACAATATTCATCCCTTTTGGATGAATTTTTGTATGCCTCGTGATATGTATATACAGTTGTTCTAGTACCTTCTGTAGAAAGCTTCCTTTCTCAATAGGGTTCCTTTGACACCTGTTGAAAATCAAATGACCATGTAAGCGAGCACCTCTTTCTGTGCTATTGATATAGGTGTTGGCCTTCACTCTGCAATGTCTTGTCTTAACAGCTGTAGCTTTAGATCAGTCTTTAAATCCCTGATTCTAATCCAACTTTGTTCTCTTTTTGGGGGTATTATTACTTCAGATGTTTTAGATTCTTTGCATTTCCATATAAATTTGATAGTAAGTTTGCCAATTTGTACCTAAAAAGCCTACTGGTGTTCTTACCAGGATTGCATCAAATCTATGGGTCTGTTTGTAGAGAACTGACATCTTGCCAACGCTCTTCTATTCATCTGTTCCCATGCAGAAATGTGGTATATGTGTACATTTATTTTGCTATTCTCTAATTTCCACCAAAAATAGTTTTTAGCATACTTGTTTTGAATATATTTTGGTAAATGTTTACACAACTATTTTATGTTTTTTGATGCTATAGAAAATGGAAATTAAAACATTTACTTTCCAACTGTTTGCTGCTAATATAAAAAATACAATTAATTTGGGTGACTGGGTGGCTTAGTCAGTTAAGCATTTACCTTCAGCTAAGGTCATGATCCCAGGGTTGTGGGATTGAGCCACACATTGGGCTCCCTGTTCATTGGAGGGTCTGCTTCTCAACCTCTCCATCTGCCTGACACTCCCTCTGCTTGTGTGCTCTCTCTCTCAAATAAATAAATACAAAATTAAAAATTATAATTAATTTATATATAATCATCTTGTATACCATGACCTTGGTAAATTATTTTACTAGTCCTAATAGCTGAAGATACCCTAGTCTTTCCCACATATTCTTATCATTTATAAATAGAGACTATTTTATTTCTTTTCTCATCTTTATGTCTTTTCTTTCTGGCCTTTTGTACAGGATACACAGTAAGATGTTGAATTTTTTAAAAAGACTATGAACTGGTATTGAATTTGTCAAATTTTTTTTTCTGTATCTATTAAGAAAGTTTTTCTTTTAAAGATACATATTAAAAACTTGTCCCAAACATCAACTCAAATAAATTTAGGAAATTGTTTGTTCAATCTATCCCTTACCCACAGCTGTCCATTACTATCGTGCTATATATGGCTTTTGTACAAGACCACAACCTGGTGGGTCAGTGACAGAGAGTGGGCTCAGACACATACCTTCTGACTTTAAAGCTCCTACTCTTACACCAGCATCATGGTGCCCTTAGACTAGCGGAAGTATCATAAGAATTCTTGTGACAATGCTTTTAGTATTTTTCTCTTTATTTTTATGGATAAAATGCAACATACATATTATACTTAACAATGAAAGTTGGGACAAAAGAATCAATACTAACTTTTGAGATGGGAGACAACATAAGACAACATTGGGATTTCTTGTGACATTAAATAATTTTCTAATCAGAGCACATAGTTTTAGAAAATACTCAGGAAAATGACAAAGAAAAGATGTTGTTTTTAAATTAAGGTGTGTGTATGTGGAAAACTAAAATGTTTGAGAGAAACATTTTAATCCATGTCATATTATTTTTTATTAAATGACACATTGATGGAAAACAGTTGAAAATACCTGTCAGAAACTAGGAACTATTTAATCCCATAATATATATTCTTTTCAGGCATGTAAAACATTTGTGAAAAACATTTGAAATATGCTTCAAAGAAAGAAGGGACATTTTAATCTCATGCTACTTTTCAGTCAAGTGCAGTATGGGGAAAGCAGCTGAAAAAATGCCTGAAAGAAGAGAGGACTATTAATTCCCACACTTGAAGACCTGCATTGCAACATGGTGAGACACACATGACAATGACTCCATGACAATGACTAAGGGACATGAATTCTCTCAGAGTATAACACAGGTCACAGGTACAGAGTATTTTTGGCTTTAAAGCTTGCACTAAAAAATATTTTACATCATTAAATGTTTATTATTAAATGTACACTGAAAGCTAACTGAAGTGACTTAAATAAGATGACTCAGGGACAGTTTGTAACAAAAACTGTTAAAGTCCATTAACTTTTTTCCTAAGAAAGACACGTGAGGTAGTTTATACTGTGTATACATTGTAACAAAATTAATATTCCAGTTTACTTGAAGATCTTACTGGCTCTAAGAATCATATCCCCCAGTGACCTGCTTAACAAAGGGATCCTCTTTTGCAAAATGGAGAAAACAATGAGCCAGCTCTAGGGTTTTTTCTAAGTGTCACTAAAATGTTAACTTTCTCTAATGCCTTCCTTGATATTATTCTCCTAACTGTACACCAAGAGCACTTGGGAGGAGGTGGGTGGAAAGCTAGTGAGAACTGAATCTAGGAGCTCAGGATCGGACTCTTGTTTGCATACATACTACTCATTTTTACAGACTACCATAACTATCTTAAAACAACTTTTGATAAAGCAAAGATAGTTTCAATAATTATTTGACAAAAATTTTTAAATTGTAATTGTAGGGGTTTGTTTATTCTTTAAGAATAAAATCAATAAAAAGAACCTCTACTCATACAAAAATTTGTGTGTCTACTGAAATTCTATAATCACTTAGTTTATCCTATGACTAAGAATAAAAGTTATATTCAGAGATACTAGTATTGACATGGCCTTCCATATTACATAGTTATTTGAAAGTTGTCACACATACTTAAATACATTCAAGTGATTTATTTAAAGCTATTGGGTTAGCTAAGTCTTTAACATCTGACACCACACAAAAGTAAGATATTCAGAAACAGTTGTCTCCTGTCATCTCTCACTTATTTAAAAGTAATGATAAGTGGAGTAAATCTTAAAACCTTTGGAACTTATACACAGGTTTAACATGTTTTCAGCCCAAACATGGGAAAATTCTCAAATAAAAAATTAGATCTGCAAATTTTTGATTTAAAAAGTCTTCTACAATAGTATTTAACTATATGAAACTATAGGAAGCACGATGAGAAAAACCAGTCCCTGTTTTCATGTATAAACAGAAGTATGAGAGCTAATTTAAAGAATTTCTTCTGTGTGTGGGTATAAATTACTGCCATCTTATGCTCTGGAAGTTAGCAGCTGCATAAAATAAAATGTTTACTCCTATTGTTCTGAATTTCAAAAACAATAAAAAGCATTTTTTCAGACTCTTGAAAACCATTATGTAAACTAACATACCATCAATTAGTGAAACATTGAAAAGTGATGAAATGTAGGAATATATAAAAACATACATGACACATGTTTATCTTCTAATGGGTTTTCAGGCACAGGAAATAAAAATTCTCAAACAAATAAAATGAATGGATATTTGAGTTTTTTATAAAAATTTAAAAAACCCTAATGGCCAGAAACATAATTATCTACATGTTGAATATAAATAATGTTTTCAGAGCTATCAAGGCATAATAATGCTGCATATAAAAGATTTCTTCTAGGGGTACCTAGGTGGCTCAGTCGGTTAAGCATCTGACACTTGATTTTGTTTGGCTCAGGTCTTGATCTCAGGATGGTGAGTTCAAGCCCAGGGTTGGGCTCCACCCAGGGTGTGGAGCCTACTTTAAAAAAAAAAAAAAAAAAGATTTCTTCTATATGTGGGCTTAAATTATTATGTCATGTTTTAAGAATTGGTAAGTAGGAACATTGGTAAAAACACTTTTTTACCAAAACATTGGTAAAATGTTTTCTGTATTTATAACGTTACTGTTTGAACTGCAAAAGAGAGTCATTTGGACATTAAATCTCATTAAAATTGTTATAAATTCAATGAAATCTCAATCTGTGGATTCTAATCCAAAGCATGCATGTAGGATAAATGAGACCTCTGTCCCCATTTCTAGCTAACCTTAGACCTATATCTGTAGTCTTAAGATGAAAGGCAGAGCTGTCTGACCCTTCAGCACATTGTGGATTTGCTCTCCATTAGATTGTGGATGTGTGTTCTCACTGATTGTAGGTCTAAAAAACGGCTCTGCAGGATCTTCATAGTAAGACAGTTTCCAGCTTACCAAATACGCATCTGACTTTAAAGTCTGAGGCTAATCCACAGTGCTTGGCCAATCTATGAATGATGAACAGAAACAATTTGCTTTTACAGCATATAAAACCTGGATATAAGAGTATTTTTCAGTACTTTTGGATGAAGAGCAGTTGGATAAAGACAATTCTCTATTTTTAAACTGGGGCTACCGAAGTGACAATCTACAGTTGTAAAATATTAAAAAAACGATATGTTTGATCAGGAAAGGAAATCTGTGCCTGGCACAGAGAAAGCTTTTCATTGAGCACCATAATCATGATGAAAAGATAGAGGTCTGTGACTGGTAACTACACAGAAGGTTATGAAAGCATTAGAACAACCTCTGTCAAACTAACCTTTGCTATGGGAACCTGTGCTCATAAGAGAACAAGCTTTAAAAATATAAATTTTCAAGAACCCACAATAGAGAAATGTTTACTTGCACCAGAATGCGGATAGTCATAATACAGTACAACATACGTAACAATACAGTGTTCTTTCAACAGAAGTTCATCCTCCTCCAATTTGGGAGCAAGTCAGGGCATCGATATTGGATGCATAACTTTAGAAACTGATTCCTTTTGAAAAGAAAATCTGAATTATTTTGCAGAGCAGAAATTATTGATACTTCTGGCATTCTTGTTCAAAAAGGTCAACATATATATAACGTAAGTAAAACAAAGACTCTTCCATGTCTGTGGTGGAAATTATTGATACTTCTGGCATTCTTGTTCAAAAAGGTCAAAATATATATAATGTAAGTAAAACAAAGACTTTTCCATGTCTGTGTAGCATCTGCTACATAAAGAAGTATTTTTTATCTCTAGGTACAAGACGAAGTTCATTTCTGTTGTGAAGTCAAAGTACCAGAAATGATTACAGAGTTCCATATACTAGCTTGGCCTTTCCTCTGGAACAATCACAGCGTCTTTCCTTCACCATTATTAAGGAACCATAGGAGAAAGCCTCAGCTCAGTCAACCAGCTCCTCCTCCTCCACAGTTCATGTTGACAATGCTGGGAGATGCCTCTTGGGCTGAGAAACACCAAGAGGGTTATTGAAACAAACATGTCAAAACAGTCTTGTTATTTTCCCTACCAAATGTAGAATCTTCTTGGCATATAATACATGATAGGTGCCATCTTGGGGGTTATTTCAAAAACTTGGCTGGGGTTTAATCACCCACTCTGCTTGAGGATTTACATGATATATATCCAATATATAAGCATCTGGATCCAAGCAATGCTGCCCTAAAGGAAAGAGAAAATCAGAGAATGTTTTCGAGAGTGCACACTTCTACGTGTGCATGTGCGTGTGTGTGTTGGGAAGGTTCAAATAAGGCCAAGACAGTTCTCTTAGCCAAAGGTTAAGGTTCTTTAGCAAAACCAGTCTGCCTGCCTGCCTTATTCCTTCCCTTCTTTGTTTCTTTATGACTGTGAAATGCTTCAAATAAATCCCATGCAAAATTGTGGGGAAAAACAGTTGTACCAGCTATAGGCAAATTGTTCCCTAGACTCACCACATAAATTAGGAAAATACGGCAAGAACCTGTCTAAGGTATAAACTGGTCATTTATATAATAAAACATGTCTTCTAATGGTTTTACAGACAGTAACTTGACCAGGGCTAGAAAAGATTAAAATCACGTTCACTTCAAGAATGGTCATTTTGTTTCTTTACTACAGGTGCAATTCCCACAGACAGGAAATCTAGAAATGATAACAACAAAAAGATCATTCCATGAAGCAAATACAGTTGAAAATTTTTATGTACAGTGTGTTTGGAATGTATATCAAAGTCTCAAAGGAAACCACCAATATCTGACTCCTTGCTTGATTCATTTATCAAATATTTCTTGGAAGTTATTATATTCCAGGCACTATTCCAGGGGCTAGGGTCATAGAGAGGCATCAGATAGTGAAAAATATTTGCCCTGAGGGCAAATAAAGACAAAGAGCAAATAAGCAAATATAATATAAAGTAAGTGTTGTGGTGATAAGAACATGAGAGAACAACAAAGCTGGGAAGGCACACCTAGAGAAGGTGAGATCCTGGAAGGTCTCTTTGAGAAGGTGACACAGTAGCAAACACCTGTGAGAGGTGAGGGAGTGAGAAATGAACACTCAAAAGGAGAGCATTCTGGGAAAAAGTCAGAGTAAATGCAAAGGCTCCAAGGCAAAATGTGCCTGGTGAATGGATCTGCAAAGCTGGTGCTGAGAGGAAGGCTGTGTATAACTTGAGAGGCAACTGCCCGCAGGTGCATTTAAAACAATGAGAAGGACTGAGCTCGCCAAGAAGTTACGTATAGGTAGCAAAGTTCCGAGGCCTGACCCCACAGTTTTCCACATTGAAGGTTGAGAGGATGAGAAGTAGCAGGCAAAAGAGACTCAGGAGCTGCCAGTGAAGTGGGACAAAACCCAGAAGCTTAGGTTGTCCTTGAACCAGGTGAAGAACGTGTGTTTTCAAAGAAGGGAAAGATCAACTCCGGCAGTTATCAAGACAGAACGAATGACTGGATTTCACAACGTAAGAGTTCTCTGGTGGCCTCAACAAGAGCAATTTTGGTGAAGTGCTGCGGGGTAATGCTTGACTGGAGTGGTTTCGAGAGAGAACAAGAGGAAGAAATTGGAGAACAGAAAATGGATTCAAGGAGTTCTTGCTGTAAAGCAGAACACTGGAATGGAAGTAGGTTTGAGAGAGAGTTTTGTGAAGATGAATATTACAAAAAATGTTTATGTAGTTGGAAATGATGCAGTTGGGAGGGAAAAGCTGATGGTGCTGGGGAGAATGGGGGGCTGAAGCAAGGCCCCCAGTGGCAGGCGGGAACACAAAATGAGGCACACGTGGAGGTGCTGGCCATCAGTGGGAGCTGGCGTGGTTCATCCAGACTGTGCAGAGGGCAAGCAGAAGACCTGAACAAAGGGGAAGGCAGACACAGATGCAAGCAGAGGCAATTTCTGTTGGATTCCTTTTTGTTCCCCCTCAGGGAAATAGGAAGAATTAACCTGGGCTGAGGATGAAACCAGGGAAATTAAAGAAGAAAGGTGTCACAGTGGCAACGTTCCATGATGTTCTCTGTTTTGCAGGGATCTCCAGGAAGCGACTTTCCAACTCTGAGGCACACTTAAAAGACTCCAAAGTCTGCTCCATATCAATTAAAATATCCACATTTAAATTTTGAAAATATTTTAGAAAATTCATACAACTGTTCTCATATGAAATTAAAAATTCAGAAACTTACTGATGTTGAATTTATATTTAAGAAACTCATAAAATATGCTTTTACAATAATAGCATCATATTTCTTTTAGAGTAATCAGAAAATTTAGGAGTAAAAACCGTTAGAGCATGCATACCTATATTTCCTCCAATTTCATATAACCGTTGGTTCTGAATCTTAAAGCATTCTGATGAACCATGACTGGAAAAAAAAAAAAAAAAAAGCAATGTAATTTAACCTTCTTCCATGATTTGAGGTAAATCTGTGCTTTAAATATCATGGCAACAATTCCTTCTGCCTTGAATGAAATACACTCACAAATCATTATTATGATCAAAGTTATGATAAATAATTCTATTTGTTTGACATGGCCAAGCATCCAAGGCACAGGGAGGGTGGGACGATTCCAAACCAAGATGGACACTGCTGTGCCCTACAGCAACCTGGAGCCCATTCTACCCACAACTGTCAGCTTCATTTAAGAGAGGGCTGTTACAGACACAGCAAGGCTGGTGAAGGAGCAGCTGCATGTTTAATACTGCCTTGTCATTGGTCACATTACTCTCAGTTCAAAAGAAGTCAGATTTCATTTCTCTTCTTGCCAAAAATTGAATGGGATTCTCTCCTCTGTCTGTGCCATGTTTCTAAACTTGCCTAAAGCTTTTCAAACTGCTTAATGTTGACTTCATTGTATATTTTTGCTCTATAGTGAAAGCAGGTCAGAGATAATAATTGTCCAATTTAATTTCTCCACCCCAGACTAAAATGCTGTGGTAGAAGAGTTGGCTAATCTTCATCCTACCTGAGCAATGAGTTTCAGTTTTGTTACTTTTAAAAAGATTGACCTCAGCTCTTTGTGAGGAGGAAAGATGTGTGACCTATTTTCTTTAATTAAACATTTTTATTTGAGATCATTTAGATTTGCTCATAGTTTTAAGAAACTCCACAGATAGATCCTATGTACCCTTTCCTCAGTTTTCCCCAGTAGTAAAATCTTGCAAAGCTCTAGTGCATTACCACAACCAGAATGTCAACATTGATTCAGTCAAGATGCAGGACATTTCCATTGCCACCAGACCCCTCTTATTTCACTATAATAAGCCACTCACCTCCCTCTTCATCCTCATTTCCTACCCTCATCCCTTATCTCTGGTAACCTCCGCTCTATTCCACATTTTCTAGAAGTTTGTCACTTCAAAAATGTTAAATAAGTGGACACATAGAGTTTAGAACACTTTGTATTGGCTTTTTTTTTTTTTTTCAATCACCATAAATTGGTGGAGATTCATCCAAGGTGTGGCATTTTATTTGCTCAGTAGCACACAATGGCATGGATGTGCCAGTTTGTTATTTACCTGCTGAATAAAGTCTGGGTTTCTTTTTCAGGCTTTACTATTATAAATGAAGTTGCTATAAGCATTTGCATACAGGTTTTTGTGTGAATATTATCTTCATTTCTTTGGGATATATGTCCATGGGGCACCTATCTGGTTCAGTCCATAGAGCATGTGACTTTTTTTTTTTAAATAATATTTATTCAATTAAGGGAGAGAGAGGGACCGAGAAGGCACAAGCAGGGAGAGAGGCAGAGGGAGAAGCAGGCTTCCCACTGAGCTGGGAGCCCGATGCAGGACTCGATCCCAGGACCCTGGGATCGTGACTTGAGCCGAAGGCAGACGCTTAACCATCTGAGCCACCCAGGCGCCCCTTGCTCATCTTTAAATTAGGTTGTTTCTTTCTTATTTTTGAGTATTGAGTTTTCCTTTTATATTCTAGATACTAGTCATTTACTGGAAGTGAAGTTTGTTAAGTATCTTTTGTCTTTTCATCCTTTTCATTGAATCTTTCAGTATGTTTTCAATCTTGATGATGTCCAATTTATCAATTTTTACCTCTTATGGATCATGCTGGTTTTTTGGTTAAGATTTATTTATTTATTTTTGAGAGAGAAAGCATGGGGGAAGGGGTAGAGGGAAAGAATCTTAAGCAGACTCCCGGCTGAGCATGGGGACCAGCATAGGGCTTGATCTCAGGACCCCAAGATCATGACCTGAGCTGAAATTAAGAGTTGGTCACTCAACTGACTGAACCACCTAGACATGCCTGGATCATGCTTTTGATGTCAACTTTGAGAACTCTTTACAAGCCTGACAACACAGAGGTTTTCTCCTTTGCTGTTTTCTAAGAGTTTTATAGTTTTACATTTTACATTTAAGTCTGTGATCCATTGTGGATTTTTTGTTTTTTGTCTATAGATGTTCAACTACTAGAGCACCATTTATCATTTGTTAAAAAGGCTACCTTTCATCCACTGAATTGCTTTTGTACTTCTCGCCGGGGTGGCTCAGTTCATTAGCTCTCCAACTCTTGGTTTTGGCTCAGTTCATGATCTCAGGGTTGTGAGATCGAGCCCTGCATCTGTCTCCATGATCAGCAGGGAGTCTGCTTGGGTTTCTTTCCCTCTCCCCCTGCCCCTCCCCTCTGTTCTCTCTAAAATAAATAAAATAAATCTTTAAAATTTTCAGTTATTAGAACAGTCAAATTCATAGAGACAGAAAGTAGAAGAGCAGTTACCAGTGGCTGGGGGAGGTGGGAATGAGGAGTTACTGTTTACTGGGAACAGAGTCTGAGTATGCAATGATAACATCTTTCTGGAGATGGAAGGTGGTAATGATTATATAATAATGTGAATGTACTTAATACCAGTGAGCTGTAAATTTAAAATGAACTGTTTTTTTTTTTTTTTTTTAAGATTTTACTTATTTATTTGACAGAGAGAGATCACAAGTAGACAGAGAGGCAGGCAGAGAGAGAGCTAGAGGGAGCAGGCTCCCTGCTGAGCAGAGAGCCCGACGTGGGACTCGATCCCAGGACCCTGAGATCATGACCTGAGCCGAAGGCAGCGGCTTAACCCACTGAGCCACCCAGGCGCCCTAAAATGAACTTTGTTATGGGCAGTTTTTTCCTCTCCTACAATCAATCTATCTTTCCTTCTTTTTTCTTTCTTTCACTCTCTCTTTCTCCCTCCCTTTTTTTTTCTTTCTTTTCTTCCTCCCTCCTTCCCTCCCTTTCTTCCTCCTTTTCCTTTTCTCCTTCCTCCCTTCCCTTCCTTCCTTTTCTTTTCTGTTTTTGTCTTATTGCAGTGGCTTAATCTTCTAATAGTATTTGAATAAAAGTAGTGTTCTTGATCTAGTGTTAATCTTTCATCATTAAGTATAATACTAGCTGTAGATTTTTGTAGATGGTCTTGATCAAGTTGAGGAAGTTCTTCCCTTTTCCTAGTTAACTGAGGGTTTTTATCATGAATGGGTATTGGATTTTATCAAATGTTTCTTCTGTATCATTTAACATGATCATATGCTTTTTCTCCATTCCAATGGTGGATTCTACATTAATTTCTAAATATTGAGCCAAAGTTGCATACCTGAAATGAATCCCACTTGGTCACTGTAATTCCTTTAATATATGCTGGATTAGCTTTGCTGATGTTTTGTTGAGGACTTTTGTCTCTAAGTTCATGAGAGATATTAGTCTTCAGTGTTTGTTTATTGTCTTTGGTGTCTGGTCAATACTAATTTCATAAAATGAGTTAGGTAGTGTCCATTCCTCTTCTACTTTCTGGTAAAAGAATGTGGTAAATTGGTGTTCATTTTTTAAACATTTGCTAGAATTCTCTAGTGAAACCATCTGGACTTGAAGATTTCTCTTTTGGAAAACTTTTAAAGATTCAATTCCTTTAAAGGCTACAAAACTATGTCATCTTTGTTGTCTTTCGGTAACTTGTGGGTTTTGAGGATCTGGTCCATTTCTTCTAAATTTGTGATTTTGAATATATAGTCTACTCACAATATTTCATTATCCTTTTAAGAAGGGGAGAAAATACAGAGAAACACAAAGAGGATGTGAAGATGGAGAGACTGAAGTGATAAGTCTATAAACCATAGAATGCCAAGGATGTTGTCAACCACTAGAAGCTAGGAGAGAGGGATGGGAGAGCTTCTCCCTCCCAGTTTCCAGAAGGAACCAACGCTGCTGACACATTTCTTTCAGATTTCTGGCCTCCTGAACTGAAAGAATACATTTCTGTTGCTTAGTTAGTTGCTAGTTTGAGGTAATTTGTTATGGAAATACTGGGAAACTAATGTATAGTCATATCTCATCAGGCTCCTCTGTTTTTCACACTTGCCTTGTTTTTTGATGTCTTTGAGGAGGACTCATCAGGTATTTTGCAGAATGTTTCCAAACTGGGATTTGTCTGATGTTTTTCTTGCAGTTGTCAGGAGTTATGTGTTCTTGGGAGGAAAGCGACAGAAGGGCCATTTTCATCTCTCTCTCTCTTTTTTTTTTTTTTTTTTTAAATCAGGGCTACATACTATCAGTGTGACTTTATCATTGTTGATGTTAACCTTAGTCACCTGCTGAGGTCAGATTTCATAACTATGAAGTTATTCTTTTTCTCTCTTTACATACTACAGTCTTTGGAGAGAAGTCACTATGCAGACAATAAAGAATGCTGAGCCTCAACCCTTTTAAAATATAATTGTATTGGGCACTTGGGTGGCTCAGTAGGTTGAGTGTCCAACTCCTGATTTCAGCTCACATCGTGTTCTTGGGGTCTTGGGATGAAGCCCTGCTTCTTGCTCCTCACTGAGCGGGGAGTCTGCTTGAGATTCTCACTCTCCCTTTCCTTCTGTCCCTACCCTCTCCTCTGCCCTTGCTTTCATATATAAATAAAACTTTTAAAATAAATAAATAAGTAAAGTCTTAAATCTGTCCTCAACATACACTGAGCACCATATCCAGTGGTGCAATTTTTGCTTCAACCATCAAATATGATTTAAGAAATGCATAAGGAGTAGGATAATCTATTACAGTTACTATTTTTAACCCATGCCGATGTTCTCCTTTCCTTCCTGATGTTTCAAGTCTTCATTATCATTTTATTTCTATTTCGAGAACTTCCTTTATCCACTTATGGGTAAATTTGCTAGCAACAAAATCCTTTAGTTTTGCCTCACCCAAGAATGTCTTTGTTTCCCCTTCATTCTGAAAGATATTTTTTGGAGGACATAGAATTCAAGGTTGTCAGTTCCTTTCTTTCAGTAGTTGGAAAGATGCTATGCCATTTCCATCTGGCCTCCAGGGTTTCAAATGAAAAAGGAGAAATCTGCAGTAATTAGAATTGGTGTTCCCTATAAGAAAGGCATTGCTTCTCTCTGGATGATGTCAAGATTTCTTTCTTTGTCTTTAATTTTTACAAGTTTGATTATGTTGTTTTGGAAGGGATTTCTTTGGTTTGTCCTGTTTGGGTTCACTTAGTTTCTTGAGTATATAGGTTTATACCTTTTGCTAATTTGGAAAGTTTTCAGTCATTATTTATTTACAAATACTTTCTTTAGTTCCTGTTTTCTCTACTTTTGGTATGGCAGTGATGCAAATGTTAGCTCTTTTGTTACTGTCCACGGATCCCCGAAGCTCTATTCACTTTTTTTGGGTCTGTCCTCTTCCTGTTGTCCAGAATAAATAATGCTACTGATATTCCTCAAGTTTTACGAATTATATTCTCTGTTATCTCCACTCTACTACTGAGCCCAACCAATGAATTTATTTCAGTTATTCTATCTTTTAGTTCTATAATTCTCATTTCATTCTTTTTTATAACTTCTATTTGTTTGCTGAGATTTTCTATTTTTTCATTTGGTTCAAGATAATTGTTGAAACGTGTGTGTGTGTGTGTGTGTGTGTGTGTGCACGCGCGTGCATGTATGTGATGGCTGCTATAAAATCCTTGTCAGATGGTTCTAACATCTGATTCAATTTAGCACTGGCATTTCTCAATTGTCTTTTCTCATCCCTATTGTGATTTTCCTGGTTTTAGGTATAATGAGTGATTTTGTATCATACTGCAGATACTTTGGATATTATGAGACTCTGGATCTTACTTAATCATCGTTTTTTTTTGGCAGACATTCCTCCTGTTGAAGTTTAGCATAAGGTCTGGGTGGATGTGTATGTTCAGCTTTTTGCTGGGCCCTGCTGACACCTTCGTAGTGAATGTGGGGCACCAATTGGCACTGCTTTGCTGCCTCAGATTGGGGGTGTAAGATCAGCTCCCTGCTGGCTCTGCTGCCACCAGGGAGAGGAAGTTGATTCTTGCTGCTTCGTTGCTGTTGGCTGAGGGTAAAGCTCAGCTCTTCACTGGACTTCACTGAGGCTGGGGTGAAGCTGGTGGATAACTGTCTGCCGTGCACTGATTTATTAGGTCTCACTGCTGCTGGGGGGAGGAGACTCAGCTAGAGGCAAGACCCTGCTGACGATGTTGTGGTTGGGAACTGGATCACCACCTGATTCTGTTGGGTGGGGCATGTACATCAGTTGTCTGCTTGGTCCCACCAAAAACACAGGCGTAGTGATGTGCTTTTTCTGTTGGTGTTTGGTTGGAGTAGGGCAGGTATTGCCAAAATGGTTTTTTGTGGTTAGGCTATCTTCTCACCAGTCCTTTGGCTGTAGGGACAGGGTCTTCTTGGAGCTCCTTTATTGTGCGTCCCTGTGCCAGGCTGAAGGTTCCTGCCTATATGTCTCCCTGCCTGGACATATGGGAGGCAACAAGGAAATCCAGGAATTCACCATCATGTTGTTTCACAGGCCCAATGTCCCTAGGCAGTCAGCACTTGTCTGTCTACCTTTCAGAGAGTGTCCAACTTTCATTGTGTTATGTCTGAGGGTTTTTAGTTATAAGAGGAGATCTGGGAGGAATGGGACTTCTCTCCCCTTTTTTTACTTAAACAGAAGAAGTGGTCAGTCAGAAAATAAGCCTCTAGTGAAAAAGGCAAAAATGGGCCAGTTTACAACTAAACTAAAATTGGCCACAGTTCTAACTAGTGAAGAAAATGGACTGAACAACATCTTTTGAAGTTCATACAAAGGATTTGCATCTATCCATAGTCACAGATTCTAATCTATTTTTATTAGAACATTTTCATTCTACAAAAGGTCTACATCAGAATACAAAAGCAATTTTATCACGCATGTAACTAGCAATCATTTGGATGGTCACATCCCCCCAGTGGCATTTCAAGTCTCTCTATGACTGCCTAGTGGTAACTACTTAGTGTTCTAGCAACAGAAAGAAGTAAGTTTTCTGCACTCCTGTTGGCCTCTGTCTACTCTTTTCTTTTTTATGTATGCTTATATATACACATACATAGATATATGGAGAAGGAGAAAGAGAACATACAAAGCATGCACACATCATAAGAATACTTGAAGAATTTTCATAAAGTGAACATACCGTGTAACCAACCCCCATAATACTAAAAAACGAACTTCTCAGAAACCACTGTCATGGGTTCTTAGTTACTATTCCCTTCACGCTCACAGAAAGCCTCTATCCTGGCTTCTAACACCATCGATTACTTTTATTGGTTACTCTTGTTTTTTAAAATTGAAATATTTTTGAGATAGTGGTAGGTTCATATGTAGTTATAAGAAAAAATACAGAAAAATTCCTCATACTCTCTGCCCACTTCTCCCCAAATTGTAACATTTTATACAAATACAGTATAATGTCACAATTAACATACTGACATTGATATGATCCATCTATCCTATTCAAATTTCCCACTTGTACTCATTTCTGTGTGTGTATATTAAGTTCAACATAACATGAAGAGGTTCTTTGATCTACCACCAGAGTCAAGATACTGAGCAACTCCAACACTGTCAGATCTGTGTTGCGCTTCTATGACCATACCCATCTCCCTTCCATGATGTCCTCTCCTCAGCTCCCGGCAACTACTAACAAACCCCCCATTTCTAAAATTTTGTTACTTCAAAATGTTGTATGCATGGAGTCTTGTGGTATGTAAGCTTATGCAACTGGCTTTTTTCCCCTCCCCATCAACATGGGTACCCCTTCTTAACAGTACTGTAAAGCTTCTCTTTAGGAATTTCCATCAGTTTTGGGGCACCTGGGTGGCTCAGTTAAGTGTCCAACTCTTGATTTTACCTCAGGTCATGATCTTGTGAGATCGAGTCCCACATTGGGTTCTGCTCAGCACAGAGTCTGCTTAGATTCTCTCCATCTGCCCTTCCCAACAGCCCCTCCCCTCTTGCTCTCACTCTCTCTCTAACAACAACAAGAACAAGAACAAAAATAATATCCATCAGTTTTACTAGAGACCATCAAGCTGTACTTATTCTCTACTGGATGGATTTAAACTAGTGTCTATCATGTTTCTCATCTTTTAAAACTCTCAGGGCAAATGTTTATCCTTGAATAAGCATGCCTGAAGAAAAAATCCTGATTAATGTTACTTCAAGGTGACTTATGGGAGAAACAAAAGGATTTTTTTTTTTTTTTGTAAATAAAATTCTGATCCCAAGATTTATTAGTAGTTTATTTTAAGGAAAACAACGGCTATGATGTCCATTTAACTACATAAACTATCTGATGTAGGCAAGTTGAAGCTCAATGAAGCCTGAAATGTTATTCCAGGTATCTCTAAAACTAACTTATTATATTTTTTATTTTAATAAATGGTAAAACTCATGTAGTAAAGGAAACCACCAAGATAGAGCATGTCTGTTAAGACTCCCGTTTGTAAAACTTTCTTAAACAAACAAAAAAAAAACAAAACAAAAACCCCACTTTTATTACCAACAATTCTATGGTCTACTTAATCTCTTTCTCTACTTTTGATTTACTCTATTGGTAAAGTCCCCAAAGTAAACAGGTTCTAATTTTCCAAAAAGGTCAAGTTTGTAAAAGCCTTGGAAAGTTACTTCATCTGAAAAAAGATCACCTTCCTTGTATAGAGACCTTTGAGGGGTCAAAGGTATATTGTATATTCACTTATACTCACCTGTTCTCATATTGAAATTTTGCCAGTATGTCTTTGGCTTTGGTGTGACTAGTGAGCTGAATGGCCATGGACACCTTAGAGAGAAGCGGAGCATGGACCCTTATGACTCCTTCCGGCACGTCAGACTGCCAATGAGGAAAAATTCAGTATAATCTGTCAAACTAGGATGAATATCACTTTAATGATTGCACTTAAGAGATATGAAAATCAGTGGCAATGCAAATTAGGAAAACACATGAGTGTGACCAGTATTTAACCAGAATGAAACACTGCTTTCTTTTCAACAGGAGATTCACTAAACTTAACCTGGGATTTTACTTTTGTTACATGCTTAAGGCCTTGCTATATTGCCTTAAAATGAGAGAAGTAACACTAGGTTATGAAAAAAAAATCTTGTGTTTCTATCAGTTTATTTCCTTGAACTGTGTCCTAAATAAACTTACTTTCAGCAGAATTCTATATTTCAGTATATTTTAAAAATCAAGATCTGAAAAATTTGAGAATCAATTAGAAAATACAGCTTTTTAAATATCCTTTATCTTTAGTTAATAACAATGATTGGGGGATCCAAGTTGAATTCCAAATGAGTACTTAAAACTTGATCTCTTGGGATGCCAGGGTGGCTCAGTTGGTTAAGCAGCGGCCTTCGGCTCAGGTCATGATCCCAGTGTCTTGGGATCAAGTTCCACATTGGGCTCCTTGCTCTGCAGGGAGCCTGCTTCTCCCTCTGCCTCTGTCTGCCAGTGCTCTCTCTCTCTCTGACAAATAAATAAATAAAATCTTTAAAAAAAAAAAGTGACCCCTCAAAGTATGTGATAACACTCTGAAGAGGAGCATATGGACTGCTGAGTATCTGTTTTCATGTGACAAGACTGGCCTGCAGACCTAACTTAGAGCTCTTATTAAATGACATAATCAAAGAATGGTATGGTCTAATTAACAGCAATTTCTGTTTTGTCAGGATTGAGTGGAATATTCCTTTTGTTTCCAAATTTTGAATATTTTAGAAATTAATTATCTACCTAGATATGAATAGAAATAAATTTCTATCTGGGGATCTTGCTAATTCCTCAGGTAATCATTTTAAATTGGAACATTCTCAAAGGATGGCATGGTTGATATAGAAGGTTCAAGTTGAACTGACTTACTATGTGCCCTAAAAGGATATGTTAATGGGTTGAACTGTGTCCCTCCAAAATATATATTGAAGTCCTAACCCCCAGTAGCTGAGACTATAACCATATTTGGAAATACGATCTTTGCAACTGTAATTAGCTCAGAGGAGATCATAATGGAGTAGGGTGGATATATATCCAATATGGCTATTGTTCTTATAAAAGGAGAAGAGACACAAACACACACACAGTGTGTAAAGATGGAGGCAGAGATTAAAGTGATGTGTCTACAAGCTAAGGAATATCAAGAATTGGTGGCATCACCAAACACTAGGAATGATTATCAAGAAAAGATCCTTCTCTCACAGCCTTCGGAAGGAATGAACTAAGCAGACACCTTGATTTCAGACTTTTAGCCTGCAGAATTGTGAGAGAATAAATTTCTAATATTTAAAGCTACCTATTTTACAGTAGGAAACTAATAGAAAATATTTTAAAATAGGGTCAGTTATTATTATGCTTTTATACTATCATCAGTGAGAACCAGGAGAACATGCCAGGGAATGGATGTTGAGGGTGCAGGCTGTCAACTTATTGGAACCAAGACTAAACTCCTAAAACATTGTTTTGGTTATTGTTGTCCTTCCTCTTCCAGCACCCACCACCTCACCCAGAAACCTCTGTAAGATAAATTCCACTTTCCTGACATTACTGAACCTGAGATTATAATAATCACATTTTCCCTATAAATTCCTACACTATTCATACTTAGGTACAGGATACCTAACCATACATTTTGAGTCATCAGTTAGTTTACTCTCTCCCTATACTACTTCTTCATGTGCCACATGAAATGTCAAGTTTGAAGGCTAGATCAGGACCAAAATTATACACAGGTATGACAGACATGGCCAGAGAATACCATGTAGGGACTTAATAAGAGAGGAAAGGAAATTATTTGTTTTCTTACCATTCTTCTCGAAGAGGGTGATTTTTGTAGTACCTTTGAAGTCTTGGGACTTATAACCTAAATAAAACACATAATCCTCAAGATTAATGTAGGCAAAACAAATACATGCTGCTATTAGAAGAGTAAACTGTTAAAATCTTTATGGAAAACATTTTGGAAATATTTATCAAAGTATAAAATGAGCCAACAATACTGCATCTGTAAGTTTATCCTACAAATATACTTTACTAGTGAGAAATAATGTATATACAAGTTTGTTCACTGTGCATAAATCTTACTAGCAAAAGACACAATCTAACTCTTCAACAATATGGGATTGTTCACATAAATTATGATATGTCTATGGAATACCATGCAAAAGAAGCAAAGAAGGCTTTGTAAACTCATAATGGAATCATGATATGGAATAATCACCATGACTTTTTAAGTCAGTGAAGCAAGACACAGGACAGTATTTCATATATGCTACACTCATGCAAAAAAAGGGGGGAGAACACTGTCTAGAGTTCCAGCTGCACTCCATGGTGTTGCTGCCTCAGTATCTATTTTGTTTGGCAAGCATCCTGCAGTGACCTTAAACTGACAGTAGTCCCTCATGCAAGCCCACGTCCTAGACATAAACCCATGCAGTCATGAGAAAATCGTGGAGTCCTGATAGGACTTCCCTGTAACCCTCATGAACAATAGTCTCCCCACATCCCAGGGTCATCCCTGTGTGTGCCCCTTAGATAAGACCCCTGTGGAATGTACAAAAAACCCTACTCTAATTGACTAATCTGGCCTTAGCCTGGGAACCCCAAAGAACTGTACCCATGAACCCCAACAAAGAAACATGCTCCAAGTTCTATGGCTATGTCTGCATTCTGCCTTGACCTACCCATATGGTTCCTTGAGGCATGCTATGTACTTCCTCCAGAACCTGTGAATACTAAACTTTCTTATTTCAGTTTCTGTAATGGTTTGCTGTTGAGCTGTGAGTGATTCACCATCCAGTGCCCTGTGCTCCACTTAACAAATGTTAATCTAACAAAGTCATAATAAAAATACATTCATATTTATTTGCATATGCATAATACCTCTTTGGAAGTATATACATCTGTATGCTTTTGGGCACACCAACCCTATCACTGGTGATTATTACCTGTCTTCAGGAGAGGAAGTCAGAGGTGGCCTTATCCTATAGTATTTTGTACTTTTTGAACTTTGTAACCTATTACTGAACTGTCTATTCTAATCAAAGTTAAGAGGTAAATACATGGTTTAGTACAACAGAACTAAAGAAAGACTATTTCTTTAAGTATATGCTTCCATGGTACTTAAAACTTGAAATTCTACCTTTTTCATATTTCTAATGTTACAAGCAAAAAATAAAAATAGCTGACGTTCATATAGCATTATACAACTCACAAAGTGTTTTTACACATGGTAAGTGAGTTAATGCTAATGACAACCCCATGAATTAGATATCCTTACTTTTCTCCCCAATTTATAATATAAGAAAATCGAGGCACAGAGAAAGGTTTTAAATCACTGAGGCTACTAGCCCGAAGGATGCGACCAGGGTACTGTTTAAGTAAGAAAAACAGGGTACCTGGGTGGCTCAGTCAGTTAAGCAGCCAATTCTTGATTTCAGCTCAGGTCATGATCTCCGGGTCCTGGCATCGGGCCCCGTGTTAGGCTTCATGCTCAGGAGGGAGACTATGTGAGGATTCTCTCTCTTCCTCTGCCCCTTGCCTCACTCACATTCCACCCCCACCCTCTTTAAAATAAATCAATCTTTAAACTTACACTTTTCCCATCTCTGGTGCCTAGCTCAGTGCCAGGCTTGAAAATAACAGCCTGCATTCCTGGTTCAGGTACAGGAGGGAGCAGAATGACTCATTCACAAAGAATTCTAATTCTTTGTTCTGACCTAGGTGGTGGCTCCCTAGAATACTGGTTCAGAAGGCTTGCCTCTATCTTGACTAACTTGGAACCTGACCAGTGCTAAAGTGGTAATGGTGAAAACATTTACAGGCAAATGTTTTAGTGATGGCTGCCTGATACAGTGGATAAGAGTTGAAGAAGATGACAGACTAACTAAAAAGCTTGAGAGGCAAAGCTGGAAACTGAGATGCTTTGGGGATTAAGTGCTTTGAAAAGCTCCAAGTATTCCTGAGAATCTAGAAGGTCATTAGCATGTGGCTATGCATGTGTTCAAAAAAGACCTGAAAATAACTGAAGCTGTCATCTTAAGCTGGCTGAACTTCTTCTGGCTCTGTCCAGGCAGGAAGTGAAGGCTCAGGCAGAGTCATAAAGTGTCTAGTTGAATGCTGAAGATACACCCAAACAAACACACAGAATTCATCTGCAAAGACTGGGATTATTTTGGTACAAGGTGTTTAAGAAAATCTCTGTGCAAACATTAGCTAACCACTAAGCTCATGGAGCAGAGACTTCAGTAGCCACACAATTCAAACTTTACAAAATTAGCTCAGCAAAAAAGTAATTAAACAAATAAACAATAGCTGAAACAAGCACCCACAAACCCTGGAGAATGGGGAAGAATCTTATTTCCAAAGTTGCCACATTATAATATTTAAAATGTCCATTCTTTAGGGCACCTATGTGGCTCAGTTAAGTATCTGCCTTTGGCTCAGGTCATGATCCCAGGGTTTTGGGAGAGCCCCACAGAGGGCTCCCAGCTCACTGGGGCGCCTGCTTCTCCCTTTCCCTCTGCCACTCCCCCTACTTGTGCTCTCTCACTCTCTGTCAAATGAATACATAAACTCTTACGAAATAAAAAAAGAAAACGTCTATTCTTCAACAACAACTAAATTATGGAACAGGCAAAAAAAAAAGTCAAGAAAATATGGCCCATACACAGGGCAAAAGTAGGTTCGATAGTTTCAGAAGAAACTCCTGAAGTTTCTAGACATTAAATGTACTAGAAAAAGCCCTCAAATAAGATATTTTAAATATGTTCAAAGAATTAATGGAAACCATGTTTAAAGAACTAAAGAAAAACATAAGAATAAGATCTCACCAAATTGGGAATATCAAAAAAGACACAGAAATTATAAAAAGGAATCTAATGGAAATTCTGGACTGAAAAGTTCAACTGAAATGAAAAATCCACCAGAAGGGCTCAACAGCAGATTTAAGGTGCAGAAGAAAAAATCAGGAAATTTGAAGATAAATTGATTGAGATTATCCAGTCTGAAGAATAGGAAGAAAAAAATAATGAAGAAAAGTGAACAAAACCTTAAAAAACAAACAAAACTTTAAGAACAAAACTTTAAAAAACCTAAGGGGAATTATAGAACAATATCCAATATGAAATGCACCAACACATACATAATTAAGAGTCCCAGAAGAGAAGAGAAAGGGACAGAGAGAATATTTGAAGTAATAATGGCTGAAAACTCTCCAAATTTGCTGAAAACACTGATCTACCTATTCAAAAAGCTCAACAAACCCAAACAGGATAAATTGAAAGAGATCCACAGCAAGATACGTCATAATCAAATTGTCAAAAGACAAAGTGTTTGAAAGCATCAAGAGAAAAGCAACTCAGCATGCATGAGAGATTTTTAATAAGAATAACAGCTAATTCCCCAGCTGAAACTATGAAAGCCAGAAGACAATGGGATGACATATTCAAAGCGCTGGAAAACAAAACAAAACAAAACCTGTCAAGCAAAATTCTATCTGGCAAAACAATCTTTAAAAAATAAAGAAGAAGCCTTAGATGCCACTCTGCTAGAGTCACCTGTGCCACCCAGTCATGGTGAACCCCTCCATATCTTCAATATTTCTGTTGAGAAGTGAGTCCTTCAGCTATATTTCCTTTGAGCTGCTTAGAGACACAGTTTCAAAGACAGAAAACATTCATGCTCTGAGCACCGGGAAGAAAAGATTAGGTTATAAAAGTTCCTGCTTTCACAGATTATTTTGGGATTTATGTGCCAGGGCAGTGATTTCCCATGCCATAATTACACTGTTAGCAAATCTCTGGGGATAAATTTCATGATGAAAATTTCATCCTAAAGCACATGAGGCCTGGTATCTTGTCCATGGCAAATGCTGGACCTAGCACAAATGGTTCCCAGTTTTTCATCTGCACTGCCAAGACTGAGTGGTTGGATGGCAAGCATGTAGTCTTTGGCAAGGTGAAAGAGGGCATGAATATTGGGGAAGTCACAGGACACTTTGGGTCCAAGAATGGGAGGACCAGCAAAAAGATCACCACTACTGACTACAGACAAATCTAATAAAATTGACTTATGTTTTCTCTTAACCATTAATATTCCTTTTGTAGCTCAGAAGAGCAACCCCTTATCCTCATCTGCTTAAAACAGCTTATCTTTGTGCTCTTGGAGTTCTTTGGGTTGCATAATTTCCTTATCCCCTCTAGGTGCAGCTGAATTACAGAGTTAAATTCATGATTATTAAAGAAAAACAAAATAAAAAAATGAATAAATTAAGACATCCTAAGATAAATAAAAGCAGTCTTAGGAAAACTTCCCTGTAAGAAATATTAAAGAGGGTCCTTTAGGCTGAAATGAAGACAATAACTTGAATCTACATGGAGAAATAACACCAGTAAAGATAACTACATAGATAAATATAAAAGGCAGCATTATGTATTTTTTGTGACTCTACCTTTTTCCCTATCTAACTTAAAAGATAGTGCATAAGTCAATAATTATAAATCTATATTGACAGGCACATAATTTATAAGGATGCAATTTGTGGCGGGGCACCTGGGTGGCTCAACTGAAAGCATCTGCCTTCAGCTCAGGTCATGACCCCAGGGGCCTTCGATGGAGCCCCACATGAGGCTCCCTGCTCCATGGGAAGCCCTCTTCCCCCTCTCCTACTCCCCCTGCTTGTGTTCCCTCTCTCGTTGTCTTGCTCTGTCAAATAAAAAAATAAAATCTTCAAAAAAAAAGATGCAATTTGTGGCAATAACAACATAAAGCAGGAGATATGGGGGGTCTATAAGTAGAGCTTTTACAGGTGAAACTAGTATGAACTAGATTGCAGTATCTTAAGATGGTCCTTGTAGTCCTCAGGGCAACCATTAGGAGATAATTTTAAAAATGTGTAATAAAAGAAACAACGGTTTCTTTCAACAAAAATATATAGTAAAATAATGAAAAGTGGTATACTAGAAAATGCTCTACACAAATGAAAGCAGTAATGGAGAAATTGTGGAAAAAAATCATACAGCAAAAGACATATCATAAGACATACAGAAAAAAAATGAATGGAGAAACAGACAGTCCTGCTAAAGCTAGAGATTTCAATATTTCAGCACCTCACTTTCAGTAACAGAAGAATAAGGCAGAAGATCAGAGAGAAAACAAATCTTCATCTAGACATAATAAACATCTACAGAACACTAGTAACAGCAGAGTCCATTTACATGAAGTATACACAGAACATTTTTCAGGATAAACAGTATGTTAAGTCACAAAATGTGTCTGAATTAATTTAAAAATATCAAAATAATATTGGGGCACCTGGGTGACTCAGTTGAGCGTCTGACTCTTGATTTTGGCTGAGGTCATGATCTCAGGGTTGTGAGAGTGGACTTCCTGCTCAGTGGGGACTCTGCTTGAGAGGCTTTCCCTCTGCCCCTCCCCTCTTCTCTGTAAAAATTAATAAATCTTTAAGAAAAATTTAAAATATCAAAATAATATGAAGTATATTGGCCATCCATATTGGAATTAAATGAGAAATCAGCAACAGAAGTGAATCTGGGAAATTCACAAATGTGTGGAAATTGAAACATACTCTTAAATAACGAATGAGTTAAAGGAAAATTAAAAAGTGCTTTGAGATAGATGTGTGAAAATGGAAAAGAACATACCAAAACTTATAGGATAGGGCAAAAGTAGATCTCAGAGGAAAATTCATAGATGATAAGGTTTACATTAAAAAAGAATGAACTCATCAATAATCTAAACTTCTACATAAGAAACTAAAGAAAACGGCCAACTAAACTCAAAACAACCTTAATAAAATACATAATAAAGATTAGAATTTTACTAAGATTAGAAAAACAAAAGAATCAATGAAACAAAAGTTGGCTTATCAAAAAATCAAGAAAATTGACAACATTTAGGCTAGACTGACTGTGAAAAAAGAATGAAGATTCAAATTATAAATCCCAAATGTAAGTGGGGACATTACTGCCAATCTTTACAGAAATAAAAATAATTATAAGAGCACACCATGAACAATTTGTACACGAAAACTTAGATAATCAAGATGAAAAAGACAAAATTCTAGAAACACGCAAACTATCAACACTGGCTGGAGAAGAAACAGCAAGTCTGAATACAGTTATAATAAACAGGAAGACTGAATCTAGTGTTTTAAAAAATTTCTACAAAGAAAAGTCTAGATCCAGACATTTTTGCTGCTGAATTCTGCAAATTTAAAGAATTAACACCAATTATGCTTAAACTCTTCTAAAAATTAGAAGAGGAAGGAACACTTCCTAGCTCATTTTATAAGGCCAGTATTTTCAATACCAAAGCCAGACAAGGTATAACAAGAAAACTAGAGACCAATATCCCTTATGAATGTTAATGTAAAAATCCTCAATAAAATATAAGCAACCTGTCTAGCAGCACATTAAAAGGACTGTATACCTTGGCCAAGTAGGATTTATCCCAAGAATGCAGGGTTAGTTTGATATATGAAAACCAATCAGTGTAATATATAATATTAAAAGAATGAAAGGGTAAGAAAAGTGATCATCTTAATAGAGAAAGAAAAAACTTTTGACAAAGTTGAATAGCTTTCCATCATAAAAGCACCCAAAAAATCAAGAATAGAACGTGTTTTCTTGAGGTCCATCCATGCTATTGAAAATGGCAAGATTTTGGGGGCATAATGCCAAGTGAAATAAGTGAGATAGAGAAAGACAAATACAGTATGATCTCTCCTATGTTTGGAATATATATTTGGAATATATATATGTGTACACACACACACACACACATACACATCCCAGCTTGTAGACACAGAGAACAGATTGGTGGTTGCTGTGGTGGGGAATGGGGTACAGTGGGGAGAAATGGGTAAACTATTTTTTTCCAGTTTACACAAATTGAATTTTAAAATTTTTAAAAATTTTAAAAAGAAAAAAAATGAAATTTTCTCAAACGAATAAAGGTAATCTGTGAAAAACCCAGATTTAACATCATAGTTAATGATGAAAGATTGAGATTTCCCCTTAAGATCAGAAACAAAACAGGATCTCTGGTCTTGTCTTCTTATTTAATATTTTACCAGAGTTTTAGCCAGGAAGAAAAGAAGTAAAAGGCACTCAGACTGGGAAGGAAGAAGGAAAATTATCTCCATTCACTGACAGCATCATGACCTTATATGTAGAAATCCTAAAGAATCAACACAAATAAAATCAAACTATTAGTGTCAGTAAATGAGTTCAGTAAAACTGCAGAATACAAGATCAATACAGAAATAACAGTTGATTTCCATACACAATTAGTGATCAAAAAATGAAATTAAGAAAACAATTCCACTTGCCATAATACCACAATATCAACACGAATAATATTTAGGAATAAATGTTAATCCAGGAAGTATAAGACTTACATACTAAAAACTATAAAACAGTGTTAAAAGAAATTATAAATTATAAAAAACCTATATAAATGGAATGATCATTCGTTTTCATAGACTAGAAAATGTAATATTATTAAGATGGCCATCCTTCAAATTGATCCACATATTTAATGTAATCCCTATCAAAATTCCAACTACTGTTTTTTTTTCCCCCCATTTCCCAGAAATGGGAAAACTGGCCCCAAAATTCTCATATGGAAATTAGGGAAGCCTAAATAATCAAAGTTATTTGGAAAAAAGAGTTGAAAGACTCTCATTTTTCAATTTCAAAACTTAAAAAAAAAGCTACAGTGTGTTACTAGCATAAGGATAGACATACCAATTAATAGAACAGAATTAAGAGTCTAGGGGTAAAAAATCAACACACATTTATGGTCAATTTTCAACAACAGTGCCAAGATCATTCACTGGGAAAAGAGTAGTTTTTTTCACCAAATGATGCTGAGATACTAGATAGCCACATGCAAAAGTATGATCTTGTATACTCCTACCACATATCATATACTAAAAATAACTCGAAACAGAACAAAGACATAAACATAAGAGCTAAAACTAAAATTCTTAGAACACGTAGGGTTCAAATCCTTATTATCGAAGACTTGACAACAAAAGAAATACATAAACTATACATCATAATTAAAAACCTTTGTGTATCTAGGACACATCAGGAAATTGAGAAGACAACCCACAGAAGGGGAAAAAATATTTCTAATCATACATCTGATAAGGGACTTGTATCTAGAATATATGAAGAATTCCTACAACTTAACAGTAAAAAGACAACCCAATCAAAAATTGGCAAAGAATTTGAATAGACACTTCTCCAGTGAAGATACAAATAGCTAAGAGGCTCATGAAAAGATGCTCACCATCATTAGTTCTCAGGGAAATGCAAGTCAAAACCACAATAAGATACCACTTTATACTAAAAGGATGGATAAAATTAGTTGCTGATTATAACAAGTTTTGGTGAGGATATGGAAAAATCTGAATCCTTATACACTACTGGTGAAAATGCAAAAATGGGACAGCTGCTTTGGAAAAATAGTCTAGCAGTTCTTCAGATGATTCATCACAGAGTTGCTTTATTACCCACCATATACCCAAGAGAATTAAAACATGTCTCTATATATAAGTATTAAAGTTTATAGCAGCATTACTCATAACAAGTAAAAGATATAATCAACCCAAATGTCTATCAATAAATGAATGGATAAAAAATATGTGGAAATCCATATAAGGGAATGTTACTTGGCCATAAAAAAACAAGTACTGATACATACTATGACCTGGATGAACCATGAAAATATAATGCTAAATGAAATAAACCAGTCACAGAAGGTCACATAGTATATGATTTAATTCATTAAAAGTCCAAAACAGGGAATTCTATAGAGACATAAAGTTGATAAATTGTTGCTTAGGACTGGGAGAAGGAAATGTTGGAGGTTTATTTAGGGGGATGATAGCCAAAGAGGATGGTGTCTTTTCAGGTGATGAGAATGTTCTAAACTTGACTGCACTGATGATTGCAAACTTCTGGGACTATACTAAAAACCACTGAATTTTACACTTTAAATAAGTGAACCATATGATATGAGGAAAATATCAGCAAAGTTTTTTTAAAAATGGACTTTTTTTTTTCTCAAAGCAATCTTTTTTCCAAATTTAAATGTTGATTCTACTTATTCTGAAGTCACTTTGCCTGTGATCAATAAAGGAATACGGCCATTCATCATGATTATGATAGATCAATAAGCAATACTCCCAGTTCACTGCTTTGCCATTTACTATTCCTTTCCCTGGATTAACTTTTCCTCCCTTCTCTCTTCAAAATACCATCTGTCCTTCATGATGTAGCTCAAACATCACACTTCTTTCAGAAATTGTCCACAATTCCCCACAATGGAGCTCATTCTTTCTCTTCTGTGTTGTCCTGCCACACGGTCCATACAACTGGTCTAACACTTAATGCATATTCATGGTTCTTGTACACATTTCTCTCCCACATTAGGTGGAAATTCCTTTAAGAGAAAAGTAAATTTCTCTACATCCTCCTCAAGGATGAATGTTCTGACACTCATGATCTTTCTCAAATTAAATTAAAGCAATAAAGATAATTCTTCTAAAACCTGTTCCCTTTTTACCTCCATACAAACTATACTTAAGCAAAAATTCTTTGGAATGCAATGAATTTACACTAAACAACTCAAAGACTAAAAATTATTTTATTATCTAATCACTAGAGAATTCTTTATTTATCAGATATACTGGATTGCCCTAAATCTAATTTGCAGGAACTAAAAGGTTGACGTCCATCTTTGTGAGAACCATCTTAGACTTAAGTACTTAACAGAATTTCAAATAACTGTCATGATAGAGATATTTCAAAAATTTCAACCAGAAGCACATAATTCAACAAAATGGCAAGACCTTGGTACTCTGTTATGAATACCATTTCAAAAATATTTATAGTCACAAGGGTGAGAATATAAATTTTTTGGTTCTAAATTACAAGCTACTTCGTGTTATACTTTGAGAAATAAAAACCTGGGTAATAACAACATTTGCATCCTTAGTTCATTGTCATTACCTCTCGCTCTATGGTCTTCCTCCTCAGCAGCTTTTTGACACTTGGGAGCTGCTTCTTTAACAACATGGTAGCTTCATTCATTCTTCTGACTTGCGTGATTAAGAAAGACGGAACCTGGAGAAGAAACACTGCTTGAATCGAAAGGAAAGCATCTGAATTAAATCTCCCTGTTAGACTCCTTCTGGACACTCAGTATCCTGGAACCAGGGACCGTGGCATTTGTCCTTGTAAAGATTAGAGAAAATGGTAAGGATTCTTGTTTAAAAGTGAAAACATGCTCAGGAGCAGCCATTAAAGAATGTACAAAGATGCCACAAGCAACCTGGGATTATTTTCTCACATTTCCTCCCGTGACTAAGGGCATATAGACTTTATGTTTCCTGGGTGTAGATGGGATTCCAAGGAAAACAACACAGTCATCACACTGTTACTCACCTTCCACAGAATTTTCTGGTATTTAAGCATTAGGCGGATGATGTGCGCTGCAGTGTTTGCTAACTGTAATTCTTCATAATCAGAATGCTTGCTTCGACTGAAGAAAAGGTTTGGTGCCATTATAGTAGAAATATTCCATATACTCATTCGGTTTTTTGATTCGTTGGCAATCACTTTATTGAAGAATGTCATGAGGGCCTAACAAGAAACAGCACTGTGTCACATGACTGTATTTTATCAAAAGGCATCACTGATTGCTATCACTCATTTCTATACCCATTCATGGTGCCCCTGGAAAACTGTAAGAACTATAGAATGGTTAAATATATAATGTTGCCCCTTTTATTCCTTAAAAGTATTAATAAGAAATGCGAATGAATAGTCTATTGAATTCTCTAAATCATAAAAGTACTTCCATTTTTATGGAGTTTATTATATTAGAGATTTTATAAATGATAGTTTGCATTTTTATTTTCTTTTATCCAAAACAAGGCTGACAAATATTAAAATTATGTAGTAAACCAGAAAGAGGAAACACTGCATTTCAAATAAACACGAAGTGAAGTTTTGTTGCAAAGGAAGAAAAGTAATCCTAAAAAAATCCTTAACTTAAAGCATTACCATTGAAAACTATCTACTATTTCCTTGGGAAAGGAAAAACCCATTAAAAAAAAAAAAACACACAAAAATCCCCGAAAACATGAGTAGCTCATTCCTCGGTCCAAATGTAAACTCAATTGAAAAATTGAAAAATTTTACTTTCTGGGTATCATTTTTCTACTGCTTTTCAATTTTGGAATATTCAGCAGACCAAACGGAAATGCTTACATGCAGTTGTTCTTGGCATTTAAAAAAGAGAGAGAGAGGGACGCCTGGGTGGCTCAGTTGGTTAAGCAACTGCCTTCGGCTCAGGTCATGATCCCAGCGTCCTGGGATCGAGTCCCACATCGGGCTCCTTGCTCCGCAGGGAGCCTGCTTCTCCCTCTGACTCTGCCTTCCACTCTGTCTGCCTGTGCTCGATCTCGCTCGCTTTCTCTCTGACAAATAAATAAATAAAATCTTTAAAAAATAAAAAAAAAAAAAAAAAAAGAGAGAGAGATTTGAGAAAGCTTAAAAAGTTTGGCTGAGCCACCAAAGTACAGATGCTTATGGGAACCTTCTGAAATTCACCAAGAGGGCTGAAATCTTAAAATGAAACGATACAAAAAAATTCTCTTTAGTTTCTCAAGTTTAAATTCTGCTATAGTATTTTTTTTAAGATTTTATTTATTTATTTGACAGAGAGAGAGAGAGATCACAAGTAGGCAGAGAGGCAGGCGGGGGTGGGGGGAGCAGGCTTCCTGCTGAGCAGAGAGCCCCGATATGGGGCTCAATTCCAGGACCCTGAGACCATGACCCGAGCTGAAGGCAGAGGCTTAACCCACTGAGCCACCCAGGCACCCCAACTGCTATAGTATTTTAATGTGAAAATGGTTGGCATCTAACAGTAATAATAATCAACATTTATGTGAGGGTTTCTTAGGAAGCCAAGCATTCTTAATACTTCATATATATCACTGACTTTATTATTATTACAAACCCTGTGAAGTAGGTACTATTATTAACACTGTTTGGCAGATGAGAAAGCTAATGGAAAAGATTCAGGTAGCTCTCTCTGCCCAATGTCAATTAGTTAAGTGGCAAAGCCTGGATTTGAACTGAGGAAACCTGATTCTCGAGCCAGAGCTCTTGATCTCTATAGCACATCAGCTTCAATCCTAGATCCAGTCACAATGTAGAATGGGGAAAAAGTGTGTGTGTGTGTGTGTGTGTGTGTGTGTGTGTGTGCGCGCGCACATCTCCACCAGTCCCATGACGTTTTCAAGGATCTTCTGATAGAAAAGTGTTAGATTACCTGTTCTTACTGCATCCTTGGATATATGAGAGGATAGATGACATTCTGAACCAAATATCTGACAGCAGATGCATCCTTTTTCTTCTTTATATATAAAAGAATACTGTTTACAAATACCCCCAAAACAAGCTAATAAATTTCCAGCTTTTGAAATATTACTGAATTATACTAGAAATAGACATTCTTATGTCACATCCAACCCCCATCCTTGCGGATATAATTGACATATAATTGACACACTTATTTTATTATGTAGGAGAGTAAAGGCTCTCACCAAATTGAAATGTCTGATGAGAGGCAGCACAAAGAATCATCTTTGTTTTCAGCATTATGTTTACTGGCCTCAAAATTACGGGCTCTTTCCAACTCATCTTAACTCAATTTCATTTGAAAGATTCCAAACACCTGTTGTACTTACAGCAAATTTCCTATTGCATACAGAATCATTATCAAAATAAGAAGAAAAACTTTTGATTTTTGCCAACATACAGCAAGGAAATAAATCTGAAATAAGGCGCAAAATATTTGGGAGAACCAAGGAATATGGTTCTACCAAATGTTATACTATATGTTAATGGAAAAATCATTTTTCTGAATCTAATTTTCCTAACCTATAAAATGAGAAGATCATATCAGGAGATTTCTAAAATACCAAGATTCTAGGATGGTTTCATTGAATTATCTTTATAAGCTGTAAGACACCAACATTTTAGGAATTTCATTTAAATCAGTGACTTCAAATTTCCTCCCTTAAGCATACTCTTTGGATCTTTTGTCACCAGACTGAAGTGAGTAGCTGAGGACCTAAAATTATAGAGCTTTACATTCTGCAGCTTACATAATGGCCTCTGACATTATCACATTTGTCTTCTTCTGACATTATCCAATTTGTCTCCCATCTTTGCTTCTCCTCTTGCTAACCCTAGGCCAGTGCCTGGCACTAGACAGATACTCAGTATCTCTTAATAGATTGAATGAATTAAACTAAATGTTCAGAGAATATTCCAGGATTTATGTTCTTTCCTGTCTTCCTTGGGAGAATAGCAGTAAGAATGTGGAAAGGCAATCACAGGCTGGCAGCATGCTTAGCTGGCTTAGTAAGTTGTCATCTTGGTCTTTATTTTTCCATCTGAGCCATTATCTTTGACTACGAAGGGCCAATGACAGACCATAAGGTTGATGTAACATACCTGGGCTGTGTCCCTGTTGGCATCAGGCAGTGCCATGATCATGAGATGTAAAGCTTGAAACTGTACTTTGATGTGAGGCCCTCCTAACAAGAAAACAGAAATAACCACACATTTTGAACAACACTGATGCATTCTGACAACATTTCTTGCTAACATCTGGTGGCACAGGAGGGCTCCTGACAGCTTTCAGTGGTGAAGACTCCGGTTTTGTGCCCAACAATGTAAATTTGTTAACTTGGACAAGAGCCGCAGTCGATCAACTTCTCTTTTACATCCCATAATGTTACTGTAGAGGCAGGTGGCCAATGAGATCCTCAAAATAATTCTAGATCTGTATAACATCTCCCTTTTCAAAGTACTTCCACAGGCCTTGCTTTCCTTATATGTCATAAACAGAAGGCTTAAAATTAAAAGTTCAAGTCAACAGAAAATAAATCTTGTTTCTACATAAAAAGGCAGCAAAGTATAATTACTAAGAGGATCGATTCTAGAACCAGGTTCAAATCCTGCAACTACTTTGGTCACTGAGTGACCTTGTGCAGCCTATTTAACCCCTCATTGCTACTATTTTGCCATCTGTAAAACAGGAGTAGTTATTGCAAAGACTAAGTGAGTTAGTATATGGAGAGTGTTTACATCAGTGCCTATAACATAGTTGCCTCTATATGTGTATGCTCTTGTAATTGTGATTAAAGGCATTTATTCTAGATCATAAATGGACATTTAAGGAACGTGACTATTGTTGGAGCTTTAGAGATTCTTGAGTATTTTATTCCTTGATAAAATGACAGAAGATGGCGCTAGAGGGCTTACATTTATAGCTGTGTATTAAACACTGATTCTTCCTGTTTTAGGGAAAGACAATTTTAGGGATTCCATCCACAACTGGATAATCCACAACCAGCTGTGCTGAAACTGTAGAGTATATCAGAGCATTCCAGGCTTTGCTTTGTCTATCTGTATTCTCTTCACAATGGTCTCTTGGTGGGGAGTTCCTGGGGGGAAGCATTATATTCTAGGATCCCTGGGGAGTTCTCAACTGCATGAATATCTATTTATATTCAATGGATGAAAGGCATTCACCTGCCTGTAAAGTTACTTAGCTTTATGGCAGTGGAAACACTCTTGAGACAAGCTACTAGGTTACAGGAGATTGTGTGTATCCTAGTTAGGAGCACATGACAAATGTGCATAACTATGTAACAAAGAATCAGCTGGGAGATTATTTATAGGACTGTATCATCTTGTCTTAATATAATCCCCATGTAGATTTTTAGAAATTTAGTCAAATTTGTAAACAAAAATGACACAGGGTCAGGATGTTTTTGAAAATGGCTAATGTACACTGACATGAGTTTTCTTGATTAACAGGAACTAATCAGGAACATATCTCAGTACAAACCACTGAGGGACAGATAAGGCATTATTTGAATACATAAACTACAGGCTGTCTATAATCTTCCAATGCAGCCAACCCTCTGGCAGAGGGAACAACAGATGCAGATGCAGCCTCTGTATTTCCACCAATTTCAGAGAAATTATGAAGTTACTTTTAAGACTGAAACTCTAAACTGGCAAATAATCCATTTTCATTTTATTTAGGAAACCTATACCTATACCACTTTGTAGCTAATAGATTCATAGTTAATTCATTACCGCATCCTGGTTAGGATCTTTTTCCCTTGAGGTCATTATTTTCTCAGAAACGTATTCAACTTTTCACAAAAGTGTCTACAGCTTGACTTAGTCTTTTAGTTTTATGGACAATTTTTGGGTCAAGTTTGGAAAGAGAATGTGATTACACTAAAAGACTACATTCTCCAAACCTCATTTTAAACCATAAAGATTAGCAGTTTAAACACAGGTACCCATAATTCTTTCCTTCAGAAAGTCTCGTTATAACTAGGGCTTACTCTGGGTAGCAAAAAGGCCATTTTCCCTGCTGGGAGCAGCCCAGAACTCTGGGCTTCCTGTGGGGTTTGATGGTATCAAATCAATCACTGCAACATGGTATTTTGCACTTTCAAAGTCATACAAAAAAATATGTGGATTCCTCTGTGAACCTTTTCAAGATATTTTCCAGATTTCCTCCCTTCAATGAAGTGTACTGGCTACAGTCAGACACGGAACAATGATGTTAAGGAAACCTAGTTTATCTGTATGACTTTTTAAAATAAGATTCTCTGAATAGGACTGGCATTGGACTCATCCTGGCAAAATTTCATAATACCACAAAACTGCAAACAGAAAAAAAAAATCTTCTGTGGCACCAATTTGTTTTGATGAATTATTTAGTGTATATAACACAGATCAAGGGAAAACGAATACTTCTCCATTACCCAGGAGAGCAAACTATATAGAAAATACTATCCTTTTTGAACTTACAAATTGAAGGGAGGAAATACTGCTTTTGGTATGGCTGAATAAGCTCCTTCCTGACTAGACCCATGAAGATAACTATAAACTCTGGACAAACACAAAAAACAACTATCTAAGGCAGTGAAAAATTCATAAAAGCAGGCAGATTTAGAGGACTGGACGCTTGGAATTAGGGAATGGCACAGGGAGTTTCCCACTATTCCGGCTTTTAGTCTATGGTGGTATTGTAGGAGTTAGCTGAAATTCCAGTCCTTTTGCTTGAACAACCAAAAGACAGGATTCAAGACGACCACAGACACTGGGAAATAACAGGAGGAGGCCCTGATTCTGGTATAAAATCTTGGCTGACTCATGAACGAAGCATGTGTGGAGTAACACTGGTAAGGATACATAACTGAACTAACAGTTCAGAAGACCATTACATTTGAGTTCAATTTACATTCAAGTAAATTGTTGGCTCAAATACAAACAAACTAGCAACAAAAACCAAAACAAAACTCCAACCTCTTTGGAGAAATATTATAGAATGCAGAGTCTCTAAAACACAGTATTTACGATGCTCAGGATATAGTTTAAATTTACTTGATAATGTAAATGCATTCTCAAGGGAAAAGACAATCAACAGAAACCAACCAGGAGGAGACCCAGATGCTGGCACTAGCGGACAAGGATTTTGAAACATCTATCATAACTATGTTCAATGATGTGAAGAAGAATATGCTTATAATGGATGAAAAAATAGGCTATCTCAGCAAATAAAATCCTTAAAAAGGAGGTAAGAATATGGTAAGGGAGACAAGAATATTCAGCAGGGAAAAGACAATCTCTTCAACAAATGGTGTTGAGAAAACCAGCAGCCACATGCAAAAGAATGTTACTGTGGAACTAGACCATGGTCTTACATACTTACATGCAAAAATGAATTCAAAATACCAAAAAAGGGGCACCTGGATGGCTCAGTTGGTTAAGCAACTGAGGTCAGGCCATGATCCCAGAGTCCTGAGATCGAGCCCCGCATTGGGCTCCCTGCTCAGCAGGAAGCCTGTTTCTCCCTCTCCTACTACCCCTGCTTGTGTTCTCTTGCTCCCTGTATCTTTGTCAAATAAATAAATAAAATCTTTAAAAAAAAAAAAGAAAAACTCAAAACAGATTAACGACCTAAATGTGTGATCTAAAACCATAAAACTTCTACAAGAAAACATAAGCAGTAATCTCTTTGACATCAGCCAGAGGAAGATTTTTCTAGATAATAAATAACCTCAGGCGAGGGAAACAAAAGCAAAATTAAACTACTGGGACTACCCCAAACTAAAAGGCTTCTGCACAGTGAAGGAAATCATCAACAAAACAAAAAGGCAACCTACTGAATGGGAGAAGATATTTATAAATGATATATATGATAAGGGGTTAATATTCAAAATGTATAAACTTAACACCAAAAAACCCCAAGTAATCTGATTTTAAAAATGGGAGTAGGACCTGAACAGACATTTTTCCTAAGACGATAGAGACGGCCAACAGACATATGAAAAAATGTAAATGAGATGTTACTTTACACTTGTCAGAATAACTAAAAAAACACAAGTAGTAACAAGTGTTGTTGTGGATGTGGAGAAAAAGGAACACTTATGCACAGTTGATGGGAACGCAAACTGGCACAGCCACTGTGGAAAACCCTATGGAAGTTCCTCAGAAAGTTAAAAGCATAACTACAATATGATCCAGTAATTCCACTGCTGGGCCTTTATCAAAAGAAAACAAAAACACTAATTCAAAAAGATATGTGCACCCCTAAGTTTACTGCAGCATTATTCACCATTACCAAGATATGGAAGCAACCCCAGTATCTACCAGCAGATGAATGGATAAAGAAAATACAGTGTGAAAAAAAATTAAGCAGATGTAGGGTTTGTATGTGTGTGTATATATATACACAATATAGACACACACACATGCATATAATGGAATATTACTTAGCCATAAAAAAAACAAAAATCTTACCATTTGCAAAAACATGGATGGATCTAGAAAGTATAATTCTAAGTGAAATAAGTCAGTCGGAGAAAGAAAAATACCATATGATTTTTTTTTGCAAACGAAAAAAATCAAATGAACAAAACAAAACAAATGAACAACCAAAAAAAAAAAAAAAAAGAGAGAGAGAGACAAAAAAAAAAAAACCAGACTCTTAAATATATAGAGAACAAACTGGTGGCTGCCAGAGGGGAGGTAGAAAGGGGATGGGTGAAAAAGATAAAGGACCCAGCAATAGCACTACTGGGTATTTACCCTAAAGACACAAAGGTAGTGATCTGATGGGGCACGTGCACCCAAATGTTGATAGCAGCAATATCCACAATAGCCAGGCTATGGAAAGAACCTAGATATCCATCAACAGATGAATGGATAAAGAAGATGAGGTATATATGTACAATGGAATACTATGCAGCCATCAAAAGAAATGAAATCTTGCTATTTGCAATGATGTGGATGGAACTAGAAGGTATTATGCTGAGTGAAGTCAATCAGAGAAAGACAATTATCATATGATCTCCCTGATATGAGGAATTTAAGAAGCAGGGTGGGAGATTTGGGGGATAGGTAAGAGAAAAAATGAAACAAGATGGGATCAGGATGGAGACAAACTGTAAGAGATCTTAATCTCACAAACACACTGAGGATTGCTGGGGGTGGGGGGGGTGTAGGGAGAGGGTGGTTGGGTTATGGACACTGGGGAAAGCATGTGCTATGATGAGTGCTGTGAAATATGTTAGCCTGATGATTCAGAGATCTGTACCCCTGGGGCAAATAATACATTATATGTTAGTAAAAATATTTTTTTAAAAGTACACTTATGATGAGTACTGAAAAATGTATCAAATTATTGAATCATTATATTATACACTTAAAACTAATGTAACACTGTATATTAATTATATTTCAATTAAAAAATGCACCAACTGGAAATTCTAGAACTGACAAAACACAATATCTGAAATAAAAAAAGAATGAAGCAAACTAGCTCTTCTCTCTTTGTAAGCGTCTCTCATAAAACAAAATACTACATCTTACAAAGTAAAGAGATCCTAGTCACAGATGGCATGTGAAATAAAGCTTAGGAAAAAACTGCCATGCCTATGGTATTCTCTTTCTGAAGGCACAAAGGATTATTTTATGAATCTGATTTAGTTAAAATGTTTAAAGATTTAGAACCTACTATTTTTTAGGACAAATTTTGTCATAAAACTTAGGACCTATTATTTTCTTTCACTGTGGTTTTAAGGATTTTATAGTTCTGGTCAACCTGCAGGAAGCTGTAAACTGGCAGATATAGATATCATTTGTTAGGCTCACAGAGTGTTTTCAAATTTGAATTTGTAGCTGATATTTTCAAATTAGCAGTTTCCCTATTAAAGTGTGGATTTTGGCTCTCATTCCTACATGGTAACCATTTTTTAGAGCTGAGCAGTGGCCAGCCTTTTTATAAGGGGTGTGTCCTTTCAGTTTGTCCATGGGCCTTTTTTGTCCATGCAGAATTTCCATTTATTTAACAGCTTTGTGACCCCTGAATTCCTCTGGTTAGTAGTCAAAGCCCCCTTCATGTAAACCTATTCTACTTTTCTAAATTCTCTCTTGTCACATCTCCACAATATTCAACCCTCAGGCTAAAAGCATGCCAAATTATTCTCTCATTGCCAAATACAACACACACTTTCCAGTTTCCATGCTTTTATCCAAGTTCCTCACTTAAGGTCTAATCTATGTGACTTTGTAGTTTTCAGAGACAAAACACCTTCTGTGTTGCATTTATTGTGTTTTACACATCATCAAACCCAGGTCCTTGGATTTAAAGAAGGAAGAGACCTTCTATTTTTGGAAGGACTATTACACACCAGGTATTATTCTAGATGTCTTCATTTGATAACTACAACAACCCTGACAATCAATTGTTATCTGTAATTTATAGGTGCAGTAATGAAGCTCAGAAAGGTTGATTACATGGCTAATAGATGGTTGAACAAGAATTCAAATCTCAAGAGCCTGGTCTTTTGGCAAGCTGTTCTTTTAATGGTCATAAAACCCGCTAACTTGTATCTACCAGACTTAATAAGGAAAAGAGAGGATTGTTTACCATCAAACTCAGTATTTCACCAACCACTGCCAGGAAATAGGAAATCTGTACATTTATGATCACATTTGATTATGCATCTTTCTTTTGCTCTGTGTCACTTTATTAATCTTCTATCTTAGCCCATTCACACTTAACTTCTTCCACCTACTTTCTATGAGAGTGATGAAGGCAGGTATATATTCCACAGGGAAGAGAGAGGTGGGTAGTTCTCTGAAAAACGCCTTCAACATTACTGCAGCTTCTCTATGGCACATTCTGTCCCATTTAAATTTATCAGCATTAAACTTGGCATCCAGTTCTTCACGGTATTGCTGAAAATCAAGAAAAACAGTCAATATTCAAAGTGTTTTTACTACCTGATCCCCCTTTCCCTTTTAAAAACTGTCATTACATAAATTATTTTTGTAAATAAATTGAAAAGCCAATATCTACCAAACCTAACTTTTTCAACATAATTAAAGAACTGAAATAGCTCTTTTTGAATGATTTTTTCTAAAATCTTTTCAGAATAATGTTAATCTTGAAATAATGTGCTAATTCTACAAAACGATAAAATTCTTTACTCATCATAGTTTTGTTTCTGTGGTTTTGGCCAAATACAACTTATATCCCCACAGGATAAACGTACTGATTTGACAAAAGTCTCCACTTCTTTTTTTTTGTTTTCTTTTTGCCATCCTGTCATCTTCTTCTAAATTAGATCAAGAATGTATGCCTCTCAACTACTTCTCATACAGAATGAAAACTATGCCAGTAAAGGAATTCTGACCTCATGGCAACATGCAGACCAATGACATCTTCCTGGAGCAGTTACAGCAAAGTGTTAGGCCAAGAGGTACACATGTCTTCCACATGTCTGCATGCTTGCCCAATCCTTCATAAGGTTTGGAACACTGTGTAAATACTTTAAAAAAATCACTAAGCCTCCGTAAGTTTTAGGTTATACAGTTCACATTATCGATTCATCTGATTATCAATGCCCCCATTCTCCATGTTTCTTTTTCAAACTCATTTTCTACCACCCCCTTGAATTGCATACAATTTACCTATTAATAGCAGTTAGTTGTAGCAGCTCCCCAACTGACACTAACTACTCCAAAAAGAGAACTCTGAAAACTCTCAGGGTGTTTATGGCCTTCCAACCTTGAGTCACATAGAGCCAGAGTCAGTCTGCACGTCTGACCTTTCCCTACCACACTGCAGCTCATTAACCAGCCCAGTCATTAATGCTGTCATGGCGCCCCAAACCTGGGACATGGGAGACAACCTGGCAGTACACAGAAACAGACAGGATTCCAAGCCACTCCCTAGCCCTTATTAATGACAGCAAGAGGAGATTTTCTTCTTGTCCTTGAGAAGCTCAATCTAATAGGAGTAAGAGAGCAAATCAAGGAAATTCTTTAATGATAAATACACTCTGTAAAGCACTAAAGCATATATCTGAAGCATACATACAAAGTGCTTCCTAGAATAAAAGAAGTAGAGCACAGACTGGGCTCTGGTAAGAGAAGGATGCATGGGATCCATTCTTTGCCTTTAGGCATCTTGCAGTTCTGTGAATGGGACCATCTTATGAACTCCTGATGCTAACTCAGGTCACATATTGGATGCTATACAGCCAAGAAAGAGGAGAATCCAACTTGGCTCAGGCCAGTCTTGAGTCTGTGAGGAACTTGTTGGGGGAAGAGGAAATAGAAGGGTACTCAAGACAGCAGAAAGTGCTCCAGCAGTGGTACACATGCACAGAGCCCCACTGGGTCTGGGGAACTCTGGTAGGTTCAGTATTGCTAGGGCGCAGACCAGAGCCAGCCCTCAGGTGACTGAACTTCATTCCATGGGCCACAAGGCAACATGGAACACATCCAAGCAGGAGAACAAGGTGAGATTTATCCTTTCTGACAGCCAGATGGGAAAGCAATTTGGAGAATAAAGCTTGGTGTTGATTAGGGAACAGACTAGAGGCAAGGAGACTAGTTACTGGGCCATGGCACCATTTCTGGGAAATTGAGGACTAACTTGGATAAGCAGATATAAGACAGAAAGGAGAGGTGGCACTGATGGAATGCCTGAAGAAAATACTCACAAATCAGTGATGGATTATTTAGAAGGTGACAGATCTGTCCAAAATGACTCTGACTGCTAGCTGGAGTCATGGACAGATGGAAGTGTTGTTAACAGGAAGTACAGGGAAAGCAGCAAATGTCTTCCATCCATTGCCTAGTGCCACAAAGCAAAGGTGAAACTGTTTTCAAGGAGGCAGGAAGCACCACTGAGAGCAGAATAACTAAGTTTCATCTCCCACATCCCTCTGCTGCAGGAAGCTGTCTGAAACACACCATGGCCACCATTTTAACCTGCCAGTGGTGCACTGTTGCTTACCAAGCAACATGGTGCCAGCATCAAGAGTGGGCTCTATGACTAGATTCTTTAGGTTTTTATCCCACCTCCACAACTGACTAGTGTTAAGGCCTATGCCTCAGTTTCTCACGGTATAATAGGGATATTAAAATGACTTCAGGGGCGCCTGGGTGGCTCAGTTGTTAAGCATCTGCCTTGGGCTCAGGTCTTGATCCCAGGGCCCTGGGATCGAGCCCCGCATGGGGCTCCCTGCTCAGCGGGGAGTCTGCTTCTCCCTGTGCTCCTCACCCTACTTGTATTCTCTTTCTCAGTGTCTCTCTCTCTGTCAAATAAAAATATACAATTCCTATAAAGAAACAAAAAAATACATAAATAAAACGACTTCACAGAGATTCAATCAGTTAATACAATGTAAAGTTCAGTGGGGAGGGCCCACCCCAAAGGAAGCGCTCAGTAAACGCTGGCTGCTCATAACATCCCCTCCTCTCAGTCGGTAATAACCTTTAGTATTATTAGTATGGGAAACCCATGCATATGTGGTTATTCGGGTAACAGTATCTCTTCATCTTGACCAGATGGACAGAATATAACAAACTGAGAGAAAGAATGTCCTCTCTTCCTTTTGACCAGAAAAAACTGAGGGCCATAGAAACAGAACTGACATTTCCATGGTGGTCCTAAACATGAAATCATAAACCAGGTGTTGAATTTAGCTTGCCAAAGACAGGAAAGGAAGCATTTAGAGGTTAAAGAAGTCATGTTTTCTGTCCAGTGTTAATGAGGACACTAGGTCAGGGTCAGATACCACGTCCTTCAATCTGCTCTGAGCAAATATACAACCTGCTTCCATTTCGGAGGTCGTTTTATAAAAATGCAAATGACCCACCTTCAGCTTCAAAAACCAGGTCAGGAAGGGAAATCAGTAGACCAAGTAACATAATTATGAAACATTTAGAGCAGCCTCAGAATAACTGAAACAAGTCAAAAACAAAAACAAAAAAAACCCACCCCTCACATGTCAAACAGCCTGCCTTCTTCCATAAAATGTATTCCCCAGTGTTCAGCTCAAATTACTGTCATTTTTTGAAAAGAAAATCATTGGAAACACCAAGGCATTAAATTGGTTCCAAATGATCTGTGGCCTCAAATACAGGAACAGGCTCCACTGTTGTGTTCCCTGTGTGGCCAAAGCTAGCAGCTTCCCCCCAGGCCTGTGCCCCCGTTAGTCTCACCAGGCCTTGAAAGCACCAGACTGCTCACAATGATACATTAGAGTTAGTGTCACCCACTTGGCACAATTTGAGGATAATTATAACGGAGTTTTTAAAACTATCTTTCCCTAAACACATTCCTAGAAAAACTAGTCTAACAGAAGAATTTACACAAATAGTTTAAAGTTTGAACAAAGAAGAGAAATAAAGACCCCTTTAATAGATCACGTTACAATGTCTTTCTAACTATGATATTCCCCTTGTTTCTGTTTGCTGGCCCGGATTTCTCTCACATTGGTTTTCCTGGAGCTCAAATCATGCAAACATCTGGATTACATTCTCTCAGAGTAGTAAGAGAATAAATAGGCTGAAACTACATAAAACCGATTAAGGAAGAAAAGGGACTTTTCCCTAAATATGGTTCAGGAATGCATGTGCCTATAAGAACACTCTGAAGGAATTATTAGCCTTTGGTAAGCGTTTTTCAGGCAAAGATTACCTAAAGAAAAAGAAATTCTGCTATGGTGTTCAACTTCGTGCTTACAACGGTTGTGTAATGTTGTCTCCTTTTGATTATTTGAAAAAGAGAGTTTAAATCACCTCCATTATGATTTACACACACACACACACACACACACACACACACACACAAGCTGAGAATAATCTGTGTAAATACCACTTCTCAGTTATGGAGGGAGATTTAGAGGAATGAAGTCAAATTGTGTCTAGGAAATTTGTTTCTCTAACTTCACTTTGGTTCTCTGACTCTTATCCTCTGATTCAGGGTACATATGACAACCATAACTCTTAGAATCTAAGACAAAAAGCAGATTCAATTTAGAAAGAATAAACCTTGAGGATCCATTAGGAATTTTCTTGCCTTTCAAATGACCTTGTGCTAGCATCTAGCAATCTCCATTCCCAGGGAAGTGACAACTCTCCAAATGCCCAGACCCCTACTGCCACTGGCAAAGTGGCACACTGCTTGGACTTCCCTTACAAAATCAATTAACTGAATAAAATAATGCAGGTGACTCCTGAAAGCTGGCTCTGCCAGCCGTTAGCACCTGCTCATCGGCCTCATCCCCTCCTTCACAGGAAGCCAGAGCAGTGACTGTGTGGTGTGGAAGCTGGTGCCGAGCCCCTCTGCCTGCTGAGGGGCTACACCGAAAGGCAGGGAAGACCGGTGTCAGCTCTGCACCTGGTCTGAGGCCCAGCCTGCTCAGCCTGGCTTCCTCCCTTGCACCCTTCAGAAGCACTATGCCTCTTCTACTCCTGATTCCATCTCAGAATCTGCCTTCTGGAGCTTCCAATAGACACAGCCTATTTATTCTCAGTTTCTACTTACAAAAGCATCGCATCACACTTCTAAATAAAAACTCTGAGATTTCTGATACAAATAGAATTTCCCTAAACATGTACCAAAATTAATTAATGAAGAGATGCTCTTCCACCTCTATGCATTGCAACCGAGTTAATTTTTCCCTCATCCTGAGACTTTTTATTTTCTCAAGGACTGATTATTTAAAACTGCTCAGATTTTCACGTCTTCCAGCCAGGGAGTGATTCAAGGGCAGAGTGGAACTGTTCACTGTGAAACCCCCAAGTAGACAAACTTATGAGTAATTTTAGTAATTCTCTCCTTTATACCACTGTGGAGTTTGCCACTATATGGAAGGAAGAAAGCAAAGCAAAAGGAATCACATACACAGGTGGTTTTATAATGTAGAAATTAACATTACTTTCAATAAAACGAGGTTTTAGAACTACTGAGTGATTATTCTAGTGGGGACAGCCATTCCTACGTATTCTTATAAAGACTTTCATTAAAAAGATGGCCAAAGAATGTTTCCAAGTTTAAAACAACTGATCATGGGGGGTGCTTCAGTAGCTCAGTGAGGTAACTGTCTGATGCTTGATTTCAGCTCAGGTCATGATCTCAGGGTCATGAGATAGAGCCCTGCATCAGGCTCCATGCTGGGCGTGGAGCCTGCTTGAGATTCTCTCTCTCTCTCTCCTTCTGTCCCTCTCCCCCAATGCTTAAAGAAAAAAAAAAAGAATAGTACATAAATAATAAGTAAATAAGTAAAGCAACTGATAATGGAAATAAGGATTTATGTAATATTGGCTTAGTAAATTCCATGACCAAGAAGAACACAGCAAACTAAAGTGTTTAACCTTGAAAATAGTGATGGGACATTTTAGCTTTTCCACACTAAAGGTAAGCAGCAGTTTTTCATGGTAAATTGATGTGTTGTTTCTCTGTTGCTGGTTTTTTATTGTTATTGTTCTAAAAAATAAAAGGATACACAACTCAGGATCATGGAATATTTAATCACAAGTATCCAGGAACACTGGACAGGGTCAAGTGGTCCTACCAACAGCAATGACAACAATGGACTTAACATCTGGGGCCTGTATGAACTGGGTCTCACTAGCTTTGGTCTCCCACAAGAACGAAAAAAAATGTTCAGTACCTTGACTTTGGCAGTGCATCCTGAAAGTCGAAAAATTCCTTCAGATTCCAGGCCCGATTCTTCAACTTTCTCAAAAAACTAAAAAGTAATGATAAATATTATAAAAATGAATACCTCCATACAATAATAAACATCTGAAATAACAAGACGGTGACAATAATAAACAAATTACCACGCATATATACATGCCTCGTATTTGAATGCCTTGAGAAATGTTCACAACCGCCTCTAAGGTCAACAGTAGTTTCCAATTTGCAAATGCAATGGAGACAGAATTGTCCTGTCACTTTTCCGGGACCAACCTCAAAAGTAATGGCCCCGTCTCTCAAGCTTGTACTTGGCCAATTTAAGATTTGATTACTATATATCTCTTTCTGCAGATGGACCAATAAAAAAAGTTTCTAAATTTACTATTATTAGATACAACCACATTAGCTGAGAGACAATAGGAATTCTAGAAATATGACCAAAAAGGTAGAAACTGTAAAGGTTTATACCTCTCTCAAGTTCCCATGGTGATAGTGATGATGATGATGATGCTGTTAACGTAATAACAATATAACCTAACATTTATTGTGCACTTACTGTGTCAGATGCCCCTTTCTCAGCATCTATTAACTATTTAATTAACTATTTGCCATCTATTAACTCATTTAATCCTCACACTAATTCTACCAGGCAGGCACTAACCACATCCCCATCTAACTGCCAAGAAGACCAAGGCATAGGAAGGGTATTTGACTTGCCCATGTTTACACCACAGAGGAGGATCATCCAGAGTCTCTGCTCTTTTCCTTTTTTTTTTTTTTTAATAATTAAAAAAATTTTTTTATAAACATATAATGTATTGTTAGCCCCAGGGGTACAGGTCTGTGAATCGCCAGGTTTACACACTTCACAGCACTCACCATAGCACATACCCTCCCCAATGTCCATCACCCCACCACCCTTTCCCTATCCCCTTCCCCCCGGCCACCCTCAGTTTGTTTGGTGAGATTATGCTCTTTTCCTTTTAAGAAATGGTGGTGCCTTGGGGCGCCTGGGTGCCTCAGTGGATTAAAGCCTCTGCCTTTTGCTCAGGTCATGATCTCAGGGTTCTGGGACCGAGCCCTGCATCGGGCTCTCTGCTCAGTAGGGAGCCTGCTTTCCCCCTCTCTCCCTCTGCCTGCCTCTCTGCCTACTTGTGATTACTTAAAAATAAATAAATAAAATCTTAAAAATAAATAAATAAATAAATAAATAAATAAATAAATGGTGGTGCCTGAATGAATGTACTTTTTATAGGTTGGGTGAGAAATGCGCATTTAGGCCAAGGAAATATGTCCATAAAAAAGGTTCTCCCATAAGAGTAGAAGAATAATATCTTAAGCTGTCTTCAATGGAGAATACTTGACATGAGGAGTAGTAACAGCTAACATGTATTGAGTTGCTAAGATGATATAAATCCAGATTTGGTTGAACTAGCATTTACTGGGCACCTTCCACTTGCTAAGTTACATAATAATATAAATTCATGTGCTGAATCTCCTCAGTCTTAGATTTTTATGCATTGTCTTCAGACTCTGTCCTTTATATAGAAGAGAGAGGTCATCATTCTAGTTCTAATTCAAAAAAGGAAAGAAAATGTTCATGTCACTGTGGACTTTGGCCATGGACATAGGCTATGCTTCCTTTTGCCCTTCCTCCTGGCTGGGTGTATGTTCAAGGGTGAGGTATCTCACCCTCCTCTGCCTCAGTGGCCTCATGAGTAGAAGGGAGATGATAACACAACTTCCTCACGCTGCTCAGTGCTGACTACCCATGTTAGCCTAAGGATGGCATCTGCTCAGGGGAGGCACCCCCAGATGCCCCCATGCATGCTGGCATGTCGCCAGCACCCTCTGGCTCTCTCGTCGTTGTCCTCTGCCTCTATCAGCAGCTATCACCTCACTTGAGAAGCCACTTGGTCTGAGGCCCTGGCAGCAAAGTTTAAAGAGTACACAGTAAAGAGGCATGGCATTGTTACTGTGAATAAAGTAACTGTTTCCTCAGTCAAAATTTTTCTATATTACTTAACAACTCAATTTAAAATGCAACAAGATTTGTGTTTAGGGCTTGGGATTTTAAATGTGCCACTGGATGTCACTATTGAATAAATACATACTTGAGTAATCCAGTGTAAATTGTTGGCTATAAAAATGATGACTTAAAATCAAATCAGCTATTGAGCAATGATGGTCACAGAGATACTGGCAGATGAAAGTTAAGGTAATATCATTTCTCAAAACTCCTTTCCTCCTAAACATATCCTATCATAGTCATACCTGAAAAACCACCAGAAAAGTGGATTTTAGGCTTTATTAAGCTTTGTTTGGCAAATTCATTTAAATGATTATACATACATATTTGAAAACACCTAACTTGTGATATAGCTTAGCAAATACTTAATCAATAAACATACAGCTGATGATTAATGGTCATCTTGTATTCTGCAGAGAATATTCAAATACAGAGACATATAATACACACAAGTAAGCTTTAGAAAATACCGGAAAAAATTATGACAGAGGGAAGCCATGTGACAGAGCATCTGTGTCCATCACCTGATGCTTTATGGGCAGACATTGCAAAGGGCTCCAAAAGTCTGAAGCAAGGCAAACTGGTTCCAAGTGCTGTGGGATGATTTGGGGATGCATGAAGAAATCTGAAAATCACCAAGGGCCTGAGTCCTAAGTGGGTGTTAGTATCTTTAAACATACAAGAAAATTCATTAGCGGGTTTACAACTCCAAACTGCAAACAGGAGGCTCTATCATTTTCCCAGTCATTTACATCCCACTTACTTTTTGTAACACCAGGGGAACCTTCACTCCAGGGTCTTTCTTTCGGTCATTGTCCAATAGGACTGTAAGTGGAACGCCAAAAATACCATTGTCTTCATTGTATAATGGGCAAGAAAGAAAGGAAAAGGAATCAGCAAAGCACTATTCTTATTCCAGGGTGACAAAGTATTAAAATCAGAAGAAACCTGTCTTAACTACCTCGTCCTTTTACTCTCTCAGTTTTGTTTCTTTTCAGTTGGATTCCAAAGGCATCAAAAAAGGCAGTCAGTTCAATTAGAGAGAGATGGCGGACTTTCTTCATATCTTCAGCAGACAGATCTCCTGCTTCGGTTAGGCCAAATCTGGTTTTCTGGACAATAAATTTCTAAAATACATATGGAAGATATTTATTTCTTATGGCAAAGGAAAATTATTATCCCCTCATTCAAATGCCACCTGGACATTCTAAATCTGTAGAGCAAAATATGCTACTTGTACGAAAATTTCTGAGAAGCAAGCTGTGTCATAGAAAGATTGTGAATGATTTTTAGAACATTTGCAGAACATTCTTATGCTAAATTAGAATCAAAACAGTGGTCTGAAGTGCACTATAAAATTGTCATCACAACCATGAAAACATCTTTCTTCCAAGAAACATTCTGTGTTGTCCACTGATGTCCCATGTCCACCACATGGAATATACTGACCAGGGGCATGTGTGACAGGGTTCACACAGATCCCAAAAGCTAAGTACTCCCAGAAGAGCTTCTGATGTATCCTTTCAGGTTAGGGGACCATCAGTCCTTTAATCCGGTGTGAGGTATTCTCTCTGCATCCTTCAAAAGACTAACTAATCTCCCCACTGAATGTGATGAACAAGCGTGCTGAGACAGTAGTTATTGTACCTTAAACCTCAAATTCAGATATTTAAAGCCTAAATATTTCTAAAAAATAAAAACATACAGAAGGTACCAAATAATCTCACTATCATTTTGAGACAATGAAATTGCTATATTCCCCATTTCCACAATAGGAAACAAAATACAGTAAAATGGTAACAACAACAACAAACTTTTGAACAATCCAGAAATACTGTGAAGACTAAAATAAGTAAGACCTCTTTTATTTTTTAAAGGTTTTATTTATTCATTTGAGAGAGAGAGAGAGAACAAGCAGGGGAGCAGCAGGCAGAGGGAAGGGAGAAGCAGGCTTCCTGCTGAACAGGGAGCCTGACATGGTGCTGCATCTGAGGACCTGGAGATCATGATCTGAGCCGAAGACAGAGGCTTAACCATCTGAGCCACCCAGGCACCCGTAAGTAAGACCTTTTAAGAAAAAATTTGTTCTTATTAATATCCACAAGTTAGCATGGCTCTCAAAAAAGCTGGTATGGAAAAAAATTTGCTAAAGTAGAAAAATCTTAATTATTTCAGTTATAAAGCTTTGTATATTCTCTATAGGGGGTCCCTCAGGTTAGAACTTTCTTGAGGTTTTTAACCATCCACTCACTCATTCATTCATTTGTTCATTTAGTCAACAACTGTTCCTTGGAACCTCAAGTATTTTAAAAGTAAAATAAAAAACAAAACAAAAAAAGTAGAATGCGGTTTGGGACATAACTTGTTCTATAAAAAAACTTAGTTGTTTTCCCTTTTTTCTGAAACCAAGGCTCCACATAACAGTAATATATAGCAACAACAACCAAGGCAAAAACTGTAATCATTCATTAAGTAATTACCACTTGCTAAATCCCAGCCTGGTTGAAGGAACTGGGGGCCAGCATCCTCATCCGAGGACCTGAAGATCATGCCCCTGAAACCAGAGTCCCAGTGGATTCCATCTTCTGCCCCAAAACAACCCTGTGCCCTCCAACATAGAGGTTTGCTTAAGGACCAGAAGGAGTTTTAGAGTTTGACATACGTAGGTTTAAATCCTATTTCAGCCTCCTACTCACTGTGGGGCTTTGGATGTATAACTTAGCTTCTTTGAGCCTCAGTTTGTTAGCTGTAAAATGGGAGCAGTCACAGGGTGATTGCAATGAAAATACCTAGTACAGCAGGCTGGTAGAAGACACTCAGTGAACCTTACAGTTCTTGCCCTGGCCTCTTGCTCCTCCCTCATCATGGGGTTGTTGTCCGGGAATGGTCCAGGCTACCTAGGTAAAGACTCTGCCAGTTTTTATAGGACTCACTGCTTCAGTCCTTAAACTGTCTTTGCCCTGCTGCTCATCATGCCTCTTGCTCTGATCAGCACAGAATATTCAGGACTCTACATCACAAACTCCACAAACGCATTTACAGAGTAGCCAACAGATCAATGTAACATAGTTCTTGTAGTGGGCTTTCAGGATATAACATCCTGGATATAGATATAGATTCCAATATATAGTTACATAGATACATACTCTGAGGCTTTCAGGATAATGAAGTATATAGCTCCACTCGTCTATTTCATGATAATATTATAAATTCTTGAGAATATTTTTGATGGATTTTTAGTGCCTGTTCTGCAAGTGCTCACTTCTTGTTATGATGATTGACTTTTTGCAGTAAGCCCCTCTGATATGTGGTTTCTAGAGACACAACTAAGTATATAGTTAGAATCTGCATTAACCTATAAGTAAGGATAGAAGTTTCATGAAATCACACAAGCCAGGAAATCCTATTTCCTCTGTAAAACAGAATTCAAGCATACATCCTCACAACTCTTTTGCAACACAGTACTGCCAGGTACGGTCAGGCAGGCTGGGTACTGCATAGCACTGATGCCTGCCCTCTCCCTACACACACACACACACACACACACACTTAATAAAGAAAAAAAAATCCTAGTTTGTCCCATGGAAAAACCATAGGAAGTTATTGGAATAATCATGAAAGGTTTTACATACAGTTAAAGCATAGTCCTCTTTCTTAAAATCTGATTTCTTGAATTTACTTCTTTTTGGAGCCTCTGTAACCATTTCTGAATAAGATACTTCAAAGGACAGCTCTTCAGTTTCTGGTGGAATGTTTTTTTTCCGATAATCATCATCTAAAAAAAAAAAAGGATGTACAATTTTTTTATGTCATTTAATCAATCAATATCATGTACTGTAAAATAAGCACAAAATATTTCTAAGTTAACCTATAGGCACATCAGAACATTTACAACCAAAGAACAGAATCAGACTCACCTAGAGGAGTTCAGATAAATAATAATGTGGGGTCTTCAGACTTCCATATGAATGAATTTCTCTAATCATTATCCAAACAAACTTTCTATATCATCTGATGTTTTTAATCTTGGATTCTTATATCTCATGAAAGGCACTGAAGATTACTAGAGGAAAGCCCACAAAGGAGACATTTCTTCTGTATGTTATGATATTACAGTTAAGTCCATCTAAACCCAATGTTGCTGCTCCTGAGGAAGCAGAAGCTTAAGGCAGAGGGAGAACGGGCAAAGACCCCACTAGAATTCCTGCCTAAATTCACTTCTCCTGTGTTTCTCCCAAACTATAGGAGGTTTGGTTCTTAAGATGTGTTAAAATTCAATTTGGACTTCACTTCTAGGTCTGTTCATGTAAATTAACCCAAATTCTTGTAATTTGATTTGGTTACCTGACCTCCTACGCTGTTTATTAAAAAAGAGCCAAATGAGTAACAAGAAATGTCCCACATTTCTTGTGAGGTAGTTTGAAATTAAGACAATAAATTCCTTGGCCAAAAACAAGTGAATCCAGAAATCATCTGAGTAATCCTAAACTCTGATTCCTAATTAATATTTGGCTTGCCATCTTTTTTCATTGCCTGGAAAAACTGTTCATATGCAGTGAAAAAAAAAAAACTGATTATAAAAAAGAGAACTCATGTCTTTTACCCTCTTCTATAGACAGTGACTAAAGAAGAACAACGAAAAGAAATGATAGAAGACCTAATTAATCTCACATTAAAAGTTAAATGGAGAAATTTGCAAATCAACAGATTTTAAAATTTTAAACAGAAATACTGATCAAAAATACAATACTCAAGTGAAAGAGGTCCAGTTAAAAGGTAACCCTGTAGCCTTTATGTATTGTTAGAGTTGCTATGTGAGAGTTGCTCTGGTGCTGTACACACTTGAGCCTAAGTAGAGATTTTTGGAAGTGTCCTACTTCCACTCACAACTATTAAGCAGATCCAGATTCCTTGTGAAAGAGACCTCAAATCAAAGACATTACCCAAGTGAGTAGTTTCTAAATGATGTGAGGGTAGTGAAAGAGAAAAAGATTCTGCTTCCAATTTGGCTCAATTAATTTTGTCTGGTGTGACAGAATGGGGTGTTTGGAGCTGGCAAGGAGTGAGTGCTGGAGTGACAGAATCAAAATAGAAAAAAAAAAAAATCCCACATATTTTGACTTGACAAAGTCATGGCTAACTGTACTGAGTGCCAGAGAAAAAGCGAGAAGACACAGCTTCAGTTCGATATAAAAGGATGTGCCACTCACCACTCCCTGCATTCTGAACTGCCTGTGCAGGGTCTGGAGATCCGTTGGAGAGAACTGGTAGGGCTGGAAGAGGCTCGAGTACAGACTGTGAAACAAGGGAAGATGAACACAAGACGTTTTAGTATACAAACACATGCTCCCCAACATTCCCATCACATTTATGCTCTGCAGTTTACACAAGTTCTTCTCACACAAAACAATTCTCGATTCCATACACAGCCTGCACCTGATTTCTTTTTCTGAGTTCAATCCAAACCTGCAGAGCTAACACGGTTTTCTCAACAGAGAACTCTGTCAAGATGAAAATAACTATCTTCTTAGCTCTTGAGAATTTGCTGCTTTTACCCTTCCTACGATGTAAAAATTACAATGCTTGATGTCACATAGTTTGACAATGACGGTATTTTTTATTCTTGATGTGGTGGTCATGCATATTGATCTTAAATTTCAGGTGATGATGTGGCTAGATGGTTAATGCAAAGGCCCCTGAGGCCAGATTGCTGGGATTCTAATCCAGGCTCTCCCACTTACTGTGTGACTTTGAATAAGTCTCTCGAGTTCTCTATCGCTTAATCTCCTAATCTATAAAATGATGATGATATTAGAACACATTCAAAGAGGTATTATGAATTTTAAATTACTTGTTCTGTAATCACTTCAAACAATATCTGATACACACTAAGCACAAAATGAGCGTTGGTTACTATTAATACTCAACATATTAATTCCTCCATGAAAAAATGAGTGTAATATTGTGAGAGTAATAATAATTACCGAAACCGTAAGTGTGTTTTCTAGTTATTTCTAATTTGCTACTTTCTTCACTAAGATCCTGCCAAAGCTTTGTCTTCTCCTGCAATATTGTCAGAGTTGAGTATCTTTTCTTTTTTTAAAGATTTTATTTATTTTCGAGAGACAGAGAGTATGGTAGGGAAGGTCGGGGGTGAGGTGAATGGGAGTGGTGGCACATAGGGAGAGGAAGGAACAGACACCCTGCTGAGCACAAAGCCTGATGCAGGGCCAAAGGCATATGGTTAACCAACTTGAGCTACCCAGGTGCCCCAGAAGTTGCATATCTTTATAAAGCCCTGTGAAGCAAGCCAACTGCTCAAGTCTGGATGGGTATTAGTAAAAAACCAAAACCAAAAACCAAAAACAAACAAACAAACAAAAAACTTATACACAAATTCTACCATTTCTACCAATATAAATTTTAATGTGGTAGTTAGTATCTATGAATGCGTGTAATGATGGAAATTTGCTATTCAATCACCAATCTTTTATGTACTATTCAATATAAAGTTTGTTCATTTCTTTTCCCCAGAGCCTGATGTTGTTTCTTTTACTCTCATATTTATTTAGCAATAACTGAACACCTGTTTCATGAAAGATTATCATGTGCTACAAATTACACAAGGGTGTCTTGAATTCTGAGCTTTGTGTTCTCTTTTTCCTATTTTATTTCAAAAGAGATGACACAATTGTAATTGTGTAAAAATCATGTCAATACATGGCTAATTATTAAAATATAGATTCCCAATTACTATAATTGGTAGATGAATGAGAAGAGGGGCGCCTGGGTGGCTCAGTCATTAAGCGTCTTTCTTCAGCTCAGGTCATGATCCCAGGGTCCTGGGACTGAGCCCTGCATCAGGCTCCCTGCTAGGCAGGAAGCATGTTTCTCCCTCTTCCACGCCACCCCCACCCCCGCTTGTGTTCCTTCTCTAGCCAACTCTCTCTGTCAAATAAATAAAATCTTAAAAAAAAAAAAAGAAAAGACATAAAAAGGACTAGAGCTGGGACGCCTGGGTGGCTCAGTTGGTTAAGCTGCTGCCTTTGGCTCAGGTCAAGATCCCAGTGTCCTGGGATCGAGTCCCACATCGGGTTCCTTGCTCAGCGGGAAGCCTGCTTCTCCCTCTGCCTCTGCCTGCCACTCTGTCTGCCTGTGCTCACTCTCTCTGACAAATAAATAAATAAAATCTTAAAAAAAAAAAAAAAGGTCTAGAGCCATACAATTCGTTGTCCATCAGATTTTTGGTAGTACTAAAAACAAAACTACAGAATAAAGATTACCTGTACACTAATATCCTTAAAATGATATGGACCACTTTTCAGTGGTCTTCTGAAGTTTTCTAAAAGAGAAATGCTTTCTCAATTTTTGAAATAACTCACCAATGGGAGACAACACTCTTAAAAACTGAGAGACTTTTATTTAAAGGCTGAAACTGATGGTTTGGGATGCTTAAACCTACTAAATGTCAGTTTCTTAATCTGTGAAGTGGAGAAGTACCCATCTGCTGAGTTGATTTATTAAGTCTCTAGTCAGCTCTGCTGGACTAGAAGGTGTGAAGGTGTGCCTGCCCTTTGTAATGTAAATTATTCTGGGGGCTGTCTTGGGGGAGGCAGAAATTTAATCATGATCCCTGCTCATGAGTTATTATTTATAATGAGGAGTAGAGTAACATTTATGGAACATTACTGAAAAACAATCAACCCACTGTTCAGAGCTAATTTCTACAACACAGCTATGTATTTACTGGAGGGCAATGGAGAAGAAAGAGGTGCGGCCCGAAAGGGTTTCACCCAGAGGCAGGTGAAGCTGACCTAGAACTCCAAGCATGATGGAGAGGACTTACAGATGCAGAGGCGGCTGGCAAAAACATTCAGGCCCAAAATGAAGGTATAATTTCAGGTATGGAAATATCTGAAACACTTCCGTTACATGGAATTGTGGAGAGACTGGTTTGCCAGGAGTTGAGGCAAGGTATTAGAAAAACATGAGAAATAAAATAGTCAAGATGGTCAGCTCAAATTATGGAAGGCTTGGAAAGCCACACAGAGAAGTCGAGACCCTCCTAAGGGCTAAAACCAAACAGAACAAAACAAAGGAACATTCATGTGTTAGAGTAGGGGAGTGACGTGGTAAAAATGAAAAGGAGAAGAAATCTCCCAATAAATGGATTTTGAATTCTTAAGTAGGTTGACTGAAAAGGCTAGGTGCTTGGTATTTATAGTGTAAAAATATCCACTCACCCATTAAACATATGAACACTAGCTTCCTTTGAAATTTTTACTAGTTATTTGAATATATTTGAAATATTAATACCATTCCCATTTAAAACACCCTTCCTTTGCTTGTCCATAACAGGTCCTACCATTTCCCTATGTGCCTAACCATAAAAGGCTGGGGCTTTAACTGGTGAGGAAAGGCAAGGTTTTCCAGCCAGTGAAGCTTGGTCTGCTGCCCAAATCATGCAGCACTAGGACTAGAGAGTAGAATATATGAGGTATGATTATTTTGAATTCCAGTCTATAGAAAGTTGGCACTACCTGTTTGAGTTCTCTCAAAATTAGACTTTGACTGTACAATATTTCCTTCACAAGAAACACCGTACCTAACATTTTTCATGTTCATTACTTATAGGAGAAATTCACTAACTCAAAAGCTGTTTCTGACCTTCCTGACTAGCTGGCTGCTGCTTTTTTCCCTCAAGGTTTGAGTTGGTGTGTTATAACTCTATGTATAAAGCTGCCTTGAATTAATAGATAATAAAGTTTCCCCTTCTTCCCCTTATGTCCCTGAGATTGGAACCGGCAAATCTACATCTTGCCAAATTCTCCAGAGACACATGTTTATTTTTTTTAAATTGAAGTATAATTAACATAGTGCTCTATTAGTTTCAGGTGTCCAATATAACAAATCAACATTTCCATAGAATTTTCGGTCTTTATCGAGATAAGTTTACTCCTCATCCCCTTTATCTCTTTCACCCATCCTCCCACCCAGCGACCCCTTTGCAACGTTACTTTGTTCTCTGTATTTAAGAGTCTGTTTTTTGTCCCTTTTTTATTTTGTTCATTTGATTTGTTTCTACAATTCCACATATGAGAGAAATCATATAGTATTTGTCTTTCTCTGTCTCACATACTTCACTTAGCATTACACCCTACAGGCCCACCCATGCTATTGCAAATGACAATATCTCATTCTTTTTTATGGCTGAGTAATATTCCACTGCATCCATGTATACCACATCTTTATCCATTCATTTATTAATGCACACTTGGGCTGCCTCCATATCTTGGCTATTGTAAAAAAATTCTGCAAACATAGGAGAGTGTACATAACTTTCTGAATTAGTATTTCCCCAGTTTGGATAAATACCTAATACCCCAGAGATAAATAAGTGATATTCACTGACAAATATGCCATCAAGTTTGAAATAAAACATAGTAACAATTATAAAATCTATCCAATTGTGAATTTAAAGACATTCTCATAATATCTTGGATTAAAAATTAAATCACATGTGAAATTAAAAGCTAAATGTTAGAAAATAAGAACATTAAATTCCAAAAATCCATGATAAAAGTTAAACTGTTATTCAGAGATTAACTCTTAACTTTAAATGCAAATAAGTAAGATTAAAAGTAAATGTGTTTATAATCCAAGAGACTAGAAAAAATTATACAAGTAGAACCAAGAAGGAATGAAAAATTAGTAAGGATTAAATATATTAATACAATAGGAAAAGCAGGCTCATAATCAATTATACAATTATTTTTAGGTGATTTCCTAAAAAAAAACTGCTGGTAACAGGCAACTATTTACAGTTCTAACTGGGATAAAAGACATAAATATTAGGAACAAAAAAGGTGAAATACCTACCTCACAGAAAATTTAAAATTATACACCTAAATAAGTGTGTGTGTATATTTGTATATATTTGTGTATACACAAACAGCATATACTGAAAATGCTAAATAAACTGAAAGTTTTGCTACAATAAATATAGGTTACCAAAACTCACACCATTTGGGATGGAAATGAATATAATGCCAAAACCATATCCACTGAAAAAATAATCAAAACACTATGTCTACACTGATGCCAGGTCTTGGAGGTTTCACTACAAAATTACAATACAAGGAGATTATGCTGAGTGAAATAAGTCAAGCAGAGAGTCAGTTATCATATGGTTTCACTTACTTGTGGAGCATAAGGAATAATACGGAGGACATTGGGAGATGGAGAGGAGAACTGAGTTGGGGGAAATCTGAGGGGGAGACAAACCATGAGAGACTGTGGACCCTGAGAAACAAACTGAGGGTTTTGGAGGGGAGTGCGGGGTTGGGTGAGCCTGGTGGTGGGTATTATGGAGGGCACGTATCGCATGGAGCACTGGGTATGGGTGCATAAACAATGGATTTTGGAACACTGAAAAGAAATAAAATGAAAAATAATTACAATACAAGCTTAAACATAATGGATTTTATAGATTATATATTTATACCAAATTTTAATATATGGCTCTAAAACACTGAAAAAGGACTCTTAACATATTCATACCAAGATTAGTGTATCTGTAACAACAAAAAGAAATTATATATAGGCTAAATACCACTATTAGAATCCTACTAATAGAACAGTTGTTAAAATGCTAAAATAGTAGAAACTGATATTCCATAATGTAATAAAGGTTTTATTTAGCAACAAATTTATAATTCATTATTAGAAAGATCTATCAACAGAATTTCCTAAGGTAACTGCTTAACAAAGAAAAATATATTTATTTTAATAGATGGACAATTGCTTTATATAATTCAACCTTCATTCCTAACAAAAACAATTACAAGGCTCAGAAACTTAGAACTAATATTCTACTTAATAATGAAACTTGGAAGAATTCCTGAAAAAATCAAGAACTTATCAAAAGATTCCCATAATTATTATTTAATGTAACAAGTCATTATGGTTAGTTCAATAAGACAAGCAAAAAGAAATAAAAGGATTATTTCAAAGAATGAGTAATGAAAAATTTCACTATTTCAGGTGATTATTTGCACAAATTTAAAATCAAATGAACAGTTCTTTGAAGTAAAAAGAATTTTTGGAAAGGAATCTATAATTGTACAAATATAAAAAAAATTACTTTCCTTACATCTCTACAAAAACAAACTGGAAGATGACCAAAAAAACCCTACCATTTTAAGATGTCAATGAAAACTATAAAGTTCCTAAGTAATTAATCAATGAAAAATGTGTATGGAAAAAATGAAAGAAAGAATATTATTAAATTTTATTGAAGTATAGAAGACATAAATAAATGGAAAAACACAATTATTATTTCTCAGTGGGAGGAGTCGATATTTTAAGATGTAAATTCTATTCCCAACATTAATCTTTAAATTCAATGAAGTTCTTAGTGAAGTCCTAATAAGACTAATTTAATGGGTGGTTATAGCATTATCCTAAGTTCATCTGGAAGTAAAGACACCTAAGAAGAAAGAAAATTTTGATCCAGAACAATGAGAGTGAACACATTCCAACAGATTTCAAAAACAAACCACAGAACCATAGTAATTAAGACAGACCCCCTATATATATAGATAAATAGACAGATTACAATTATCATAAAATTGACCCTTCAAATATATAGAAAAGATGAAAGATGGGGGGGGGACCAAAAACAGTATTGATCAAGCTACAGTTAACCTTTTAGTAAAGTTAGGTCGCCTACTTTAAACCTTTCCACAACACAAACTCCAAAGGGCAAGTTCTGGGGACCCTCTGAAGTCTTGAAGATGACAATAAAATGTCCCTGGGAATTTATACTGCCAGGTGAGATTTACTTCACAAGAGTCATGGCCAGAGCCCTTGAAGCCCTTGTTAACACATCACTGAATTACTGGAAATCCTATCATCTAGAAGAAACTTCAGAAACTAACTGGGATGTCAGTGGCTCCTTATAACCAAGAACCAGGGAAGGCAAAATGTATTCTCCTCATGGTACAACATTCTAGAATGATTTTCAGTACAGATGCAGTAAGGGTTAAGTTCTCATCTGTGGGCTGGCAACTCTAACAACTAACCAATTTGTTGAATATTTCTAAGTAAAGATATTCTGAGTATCAAGCAGTCCAAAAGAAGTCACACTGGAGACTGGTACTAATGAGATTTTTTTTGAGTCTCAATACCGCTGAAACTTTTATTTATATCACAATCATGATTCAATCAGTTTTCAGAAAAACAAAACATGAATGACTAACATACTCCAGGAGATACTATCTATAACTGCTACATAAGATTACAGTCTTTCTCTTACACCCTCTAACTTTCAAGAATCCTCTATCTGCTGACAATACATACCTAATAAGACGTGGTGAATGAATGAATGGATCAACAAAAGCCTAACAAACAAGGCCAACCCCAAATCCTCCTCAGCGACTCAATTATGCAACCATTCTGCTCCAAGTGTTACTTGGTGTGTGCATGGAACCACATGCCGTCCTTCGTTGGCTCATATAAAATGCCTGGGGCAGAAAAGTCAGCTAGAGAGAGAGGCGTCAGACTGTGTCAGGGGTTTTTACGTCAACTAAAAGACATGGGGGAACTGCAGCAGGCATTGAAACAAGGCTTGCATGTTTAGATCAACAACTTGCTGCTGTGAGGATGATAAATTTAAGGGGTGTATACTAAAGTCAGGGAGATCACATAGGGGGCTACTTCAGTAATAAAGGAAGATGATCTGTTTCTGTAATAAGGAAGTAGTTACAGGAAAAGGGAGTAGAAATATTCTATAACTATTTACAAGACAAAGTCCGTATTTCTCGGAGATGGGCACATACAGGGCAGCATGTAGGCAGAGTTGAGGCAAATGTATAGGGATGGTGCCCTGGGCACACGAATACCAGCAGCTGAGACACAATATACAGGATCCTGTACAAAAGCCTTGGAGCAGGAGCCCCCAGTCACAGGACCACAGCACAACTGTGAGAGGTCTCTTATAGGTAACTCCTCATTTCAGTACCTATCAGAGTTTGTGAGGGACTTACTTTGTGTTCATCCATCAGTAAGTAGCGTGCACTGAAAAAGATCTCTAAAAGAGAGACATCCTTACTCATTTGCATGCCAGTGGACAATCTTAAATAGGAAAATAGCAGCCAGATTCAGAGCTGGCCGGTCAGACAACGGGGGCAAGCCCTAGCCCATCTGTGCCATAACCTGTAGGGCTACTGATAAGATACTCATCGTCACTCACATTCTTTTGTGCTTCTTGTATCATCACTGTGTAACAAAGCAACCTCAAAATCAAAAATCTAAAAACACAACAGGAAAACTCCTTCACCTGGGGCTCGTGACGTTCTCTCTGAACAATGGGGATCTACTGAGAGCGTGCTATGCATGTAAACATCAACCATCTTTTGTCTCCAACTGGTCAAAAGATGAGAAACTACAGCTCAGAGGCTCATGTGAACGTGCCCCCTCCACCTGCCTGACTGAGGTGCTCTTGCCTGCCATCAACTTGCCATCCAGTAACCACGACCTCACTGAACAAGGTCTCTGCCAGAGCACCTGCACAGAGACACCAAGTGGGGATGTACAGTGGTTCTAGGAGGGGGAGGGACACGATGAGGCTTTCTGATCAAAAGAAGTAAAGTTCTGTCACTCAAGGCCAAGCGAGTGAATGTGTTTGGAGTGGAGGATGTATATAGGTAAGTCCTGAGCTCTAAGGCAATAGTGCCTTCAGTATCAGGATGAGGGAGTTTTAATTTATCCTGTAGGGGTAAAGGACTTCTCGGTTTAAATGGCAGAATTAGGCCAGATTACTGGTGTGAACTCAGTCAAGAGGCCTAAAGGTACCAGATTCTTCCGGGCTTGATACACACAAAGAACATCCTCTAGTTTCTGACCACAGTGGTATCAATTTACAGAGTCCTCTTTTAAACTGAGATCTAGTGGGGCACCTGGGTGGCTCAGTGGGTTAAAGCCTCTGCCTTCAGCTGGGTCATGGTTTTAGGATCCTGGGATTGAGCCCTGCATCGGGCTCTGTGCTCGGTGGGGAGCCTGCTTCCTCCTCTCTCTCTACCTACCTCTCTGCCTACTTGTGATCTCTGTCTGTCAAATAAAAAAAATAAAAATAAAAATAAAATAAATTGAGATCTAGTCATTCCTCGGTTTTGAGTCTCCTACTTCCTAACTGTTAAAATGTTGGTGGGTCTCCTGGCGGCTGTGGTTTCTTCACAATCTTAGTTCAAGTTTTCCTTATCTGTTTTGAAGAAATTGCTTCTTCTTGCCTTGAACTTGTAAATATGCTGTGCGATTGTTTTGGTGGGTGACGACTTACCACAGAGCCACTCCTAGGAACTGCAAAACCCCCTTCTTCATCTTGGGACCCATCTGACAGGGTGGTATTGTTGAGAGAAGCACCATCTGGCTAAATGAAGAAATAAAAGTACCATTTTTATTCAGGCAAACACTTCTAACGTGTGTGTTACACTATGTGTATCTATTTAGATGTGTGTGACACTGTACGAAGCTGTGACTTCCTGGGCAGGGACAGCTGCATCCAGTCCTTCAGGGAACATCACTGTGAGTTCCTAAATGCCAGGCCCTTCCACAGACACTGGACAGACCCCGGGCCCTGGAGCCAACACTGCTATTGCCTGCCACAAACTCCTTTTTCCTTAACAATGTCTTGGTTTCGTTCCAGGGAGTTAAACCAAAGAACTTAATTTCTAGGTTGCTTTGCAGCTGGGAGTGATCATGTGCCTAGTGTGATCAATGAGAGGTGAGTGTAATTTAGCAAGAGTGCTTCCAGAACAGTTAAGGTTTTCCTGACCAAAAGAAAGAGGGTCATCTCACATGCACTTGTGACAGTGCTGTAGATGACAGCCTAGAGTTGCGAGGTATCTTGTTGGAATAAGGATGATGGCCAAGACAATGGGCAGCAGAGGTGGAAGATCAAGCCTACCTGGGTTTGTGCTAAGGCATCCTGTAATATCCTGTCAGACTCAGACCACCAAACCTCCACGTGAACCAAAACAACTTCAACCCTTCCATTACATATGGCCAAACTTGTCTAATCTTTAATCTATAATTATCTTTTGCAGGGACTAGAATTCAATAGCAACAGTACCAGGTTATGTTCGTCATTTATAAAGTTAGAAATGAGATTTTTGCTGTACTGGACAATGGTTTCACTAAAATTTAAGACATAAATATTCTTTTTTTACTAAAGGAAACTTACAAAATAGAATATATTGAATACTTATGAAAATACAGTGTTCTGTGTTTTTTTTTAAAAACTGTCACTCGGGGCTCAGTTGGTTAAGCATCTGACTCTTGATTTCAGCTCAGGTCATGATCTCAGGGTTGTGAGATTGAGCCCTGTGTCAGGCTCTGCAGGGGCACGGAGCCTGATAATTCTCTTTCTCCTTCTCCCTCTGCTCTCCCTTGCCACTTCTTTCTCTCTCCTTCTCTAAAAACGAAACAAAACAGAAAACCTTTTACTCCTTGCTTGACCACATTTTCTATATTTCTTATGGAGAGTAGGCATTACTTTATAAAACGGAGAAGATTTTTTGAGAGAGAGAAAGAGAAAGAACACGTGCACAGGAGTAGGTAGAGGGGTAGAGGGAGAGGGAGAGAAAAAATCTCAAGCAGGCTACACACCCAGCATGGAGCCTGAATCTGGGCTTGATTTCGCGATCCTGAGACATGACCTGAGCCGAGATCAAGACTCGGCCACTTAACTGACTGAGTCACTCAGGTGCCTAAGAACCTTTTCCTTAAAAGGACAACTAAAACATGAGAACTAGTATAAGATGGTGGACTAGTAGTCAAGATGCTCCCCTCCAACCTCCTTCACCAAAAACGGCAGAAAACATACATATATATATATTTTTAAGGAGGACATTTTTTATAGCACTAGAAACCATCAAAGAATTCCATAGCAGACCAACACAGAAATTTCTAGATGAAAAGCAGATAGAATCGGTTTGGTAAAATAAAAACCTCTACCAGTTGCTTTGGAACATTTCTAGAGAGGAAGGAGAAAAACAAACAAATAACAGAATTGTACAAAGAGTACGAAAGGATCCTAGGTAAATAGTTAAAAATGTTTGCAAAATAGAAGCTAAGTAGACCAGCCCCTTAAATATACAGACAAACCCTGAATATAATGCAAAAAAATCTCCCAAAATGTAGTTTAAATAAAATGAATTAACTGCCTTAGGGTATAGGATCCCAGGATGAGTATACAGGCCTAAGAAGGAAATCATGAGGCCTAACAAAAGACATGGAGGGCAGATTGAAATGAATCAGTTTTGCCTGGAAGCAATAAATTAGGTTCTTCATTCCTGTCATCGGTTTGGTATCTGCGGATAATTTGTACTTGACCTACCTGCCTCCTCTACACACTTCAAAGTTAAGTACACCCCACTTAGAAGAACACACAATCAATAATTTTAGCCTTTGGAGAAACTGATCTACTCAAGTGCAAAGGAAATATCTCATCAATTAAAAATTAATAAAGTCAGTGCTATGACTCTACAGAGAACTTTAGGGGCCCACTGAGCTGTAGAGTTCCACCTGAAAGTGTGCTGGTGCCCTCTGTCTTGTGGAACACTTTCTACCCTATGCTTCCTTGGATCGAGTATCTGGTGGATCATCCCCCCCTTCTGTGACAGCATTCTCAATGGACAGCAGAATGAGGGAGGGACTGAGGAGCTGGACAGGAAAAAACACCCTGGATCCAGACTCCTGGTCAGAAGCTCTCTCTGCAGTGGAGGCAAAACCTAAAACCGGAAACACGTGCTGCCACTCAACAGGAGATGTGCACTTCCCTGACCAGATGGTTCTCACATTCAGGTAGACACTTCACTGTTTACGTCACTTATTATTACACATTCCAAAAGCTGACATTTTTCCACACAAGATGTTTATATTTGAAAATAAATGGAAAAAAATCTAAATATTTATATCTTAGTTGATACTTGAAAATATTGAAAAAAAAAACATTTACATGGTAGTCTGTTATTTTTATGTATGAGCTCACCCTTGAGGATCAAGCTTTTGTTGACAAATCCTCTACTTGGGATACATGCACAAAAATTAGTTTTTGTGTTTGTTTCTCGCTATAGATACTTTTGAAATTTAGTTATTTTTTTATTTACCTACTAAAGTATTCCCTGCTGAGTTTATGAGCTATGGGTGATGACCCGTGGATGGCTTGTTTGCCAACAATCTGAATTACATTACACCTTTACTCAAGAGAAATGACAATATACACCCTTTACATGAAATGAATCTCCATGGCGGCATTAGGCACAACTGCTCAAAACTGGAAACAATCCAAACGTCCATCATGAGGTGAACAGATATACCATTAGTCGTATATTTATGCTATGGAATATTAGTAATAATAAAAGAACCAAACTTCCATCACATGCAGCAAATGGATGTATCTAAAAAACTTACCGTGAGTGAAAAAAGCCAGACACAGAAGTGCATTTTGTATTTATAGTTCTACTTATATGAGAGTGAAAACCATCCTAACGTGTGAGAAATCACCACAGGGCTTGCCTGGGTAGGAGCAGGATGACAACTGGCTGGAAAGGGGTTCAGAGAGATTTCTGCTGTGATGGAAATGTTCTGTTTTGACGGGCTTGGTTGTATGGGTAAAAACATATGTTGGAATTAACTGAATTACACACCTAAAATACATGCACCTAATGTTTATAAATTATACCTCAGTAAAAAAACCATAAAAATAATTTTGATTCCTTCAAAAAATTTAATTCTTCTATTCAGTGTGATTTAAGGGGCCATTGCTGCTATGAACCAAGAACCCATGGCTGTTCTAGGGAAAAAGTTGTTTTTGAGAAATAAGAATTTGTTTATTGAAACTTAGAAAAAGAATGAGACAAGCTAAAAAAAAAAAACCTACATTCATGACCAAGAAAAAAAAACCTACTAATCTGGAAAATAAAGATGAAGAGACAGAGCAAACAGACTAACATGAGAGGAAGTTTAGGAGATACGAAATTTAGGGGGCTCCTGGATGGCTCAGTTGTTAAGCATCTGCCTTCAGCTCAGATCATGATCCCGGGGTCCCGGGATAGAGCCCATATAGGGCTCCCTCCTCAGTGGGAAGCCTGCTTTTCCCTCTCCCACTCTCCCTGCCTGTGTTCCCTTTATCACTGTCTCTCTCTCTGTCAAATAAATAAATAAAATCTTAAAAAAAAAAAAAAAAAAGATACTGAAATTAAAGGATGCCTGGGTGGCTCAGTTGGTTAAGCATCTGACTCTTGATTTTGGCTCAGATCATGATCTCAGAGTCGTGAGATGGAGCCCTGCATCAGGGTCCACACTGGGCATGGAGCCTGCTTAAAATTCCAACCCCCTCTCTCCCCACCTCTGCCCTTCCCTTTCCTTCCTCCCCCAATTCTAAAAAAAAATTTAAAAAGAAGATACTGCATTTCATTCACACATAGCAACAACCATCTAATATGTGTTCTAGAAGGGCGGGGACACAGAAAAATGGGGAGGAAAAAATGACTTAAGACATAAAAGAAGACAGTGTCCAGAAACTAGAGGGAGGGGGGAAAACAGTTCTAGGTGAAAAGAACTTGTCAAGTAGAGACCAAAATGAATGAAATAAAGGGCAGATCCTCAAGAAAATTTCAAATTCCAGGAATAAATTCAAAATAAATTAAAAATTCAAAAATTCAAAAATTGGCAGGGAAACAAAAAAACAATACCCCCTCATTTATGAAGGAATGAGATTTAGGCAACTAAAATAAGAAAATAAAAACAAATAATGTAAGAGTGCAATAGTCAGTCACTAAACATTAGAAGATATTCTATCATAAAAGTTATCCAGGACAGCTAAGGTTTTCCAATAGTAACGGTCAGTCATTTGACACACGTTCCTATTGGGAATACTAACATGGTATCCAGAGTTTGCTAACCATCTTGTAAGAGTATGGATTAAATGTTAAGGTGGCAGCATAAAAAGCAAAAAGCAGAAGTTCATGCTAAGCCTGTACTGCAGATGTACCAGCGACAGTCTACCAACCACCATCAGTACTTGTTTTGTGATTAAAACAAACTCCTACTTGTTTAAATCAAAGTTCCTTAGATTTTATTTTCCATGAAGCAAACACAGATGTAACTGACATTGTTTTTAACAGATGCTATGATTGTATGCTGCAGTGAATTATGAAAGAATAGCAAATACAGGCATTTGATTTTCACTTAAGACACTGGAAATAAACTAGATCAACTACTTTGCTTTTTGCATATACTAACGCCTCAAATGACTAATTCATTTATGTGGACTGTACATTTTATCTATCCAAGAAGTGATTTTTAGAGGTTTGTTATGATGTTAGACTGGATTGTAGGACTTTTGTAAATGCCCAAATTCAGTGGCATTTGTGATGAGAGTCAAGGGTCAACTGTATATAATACATAAATAGAATATTTTAAGTAGGTTATTTCAAAATAAATACTTCAGATATTAATAAAATAATAAGATGTAATATAAGGATTATTAAAGATTTACTGAGCTATGACATACAATTAACTACAAGCATTTAAAGATTAAAGTATATAGTTTGATGTTGTTTTGACAAAAAATGTAGGCCTGTGAAACCATCACCACAGTCAAGACAATGAACAAAACCGGCACCACAAAAATGATCTTATAGCCCTTTGTTAACCTCTCCTTCCTTCCTCTCCTCATCCATCCCCAGGTCACCAGGGAATCACAATCTTCCTTCTCTCACTATAGGTTAGTTACATTTTCCATAATTCTACATAAATTGGATCTTTTTGATCTGGCTTCTTTCACAACGCATAACCACTTTGAGATCCATCCACATTGTACATATCAATTAATTGTACATATGTACATATAAAGTTCATTGCATTTTATTGCTGAGTAATATTCTGTTGTATGAATATGCCAGAATTTGTTCATCCATTCATCTATGGGGAAAAACTATTCCCAGTTTGGGACTATTGTACTAGAAGCATTTGAGTAAGTCTTTGTATGAACATATATTATGTATGAGTAGAACAGCTGGGTCTGCAGTATATATATGTGTAACATTTTAGGAAGCTGTCACACTATTTTCCGAAGTGGATGGCCCACTTTACATTCCCACCAGCAGTGCAGGAGAGCGTCAGCTGCTCTGCACCCTCAACAGCAGCTGAAATGGTCAGTCTTTTTAATTTCAGTCATTCCACAGGTTTTGTGGAAATATCTCACTGTGGCTTTATTTGCATTTCCATAATCACTAGTGCTACTGAGCACCTTTCACGAGTTTATTTGCCATCATTTTTGGTGAAGTGTCCATTTGAATCTTTTTCCCATTTTAGAAGATGAGAAAAATACCAAACACTGGAAAGCTCAAAGTATATTCTTGAAAGAGAAAGTGGATTTGTTTTCAGAGGTAAAGGGTCTATGTGCTTAAATTAAGGGAACTAAAGGTTAAATACTGGCAGGAAACAAACTGGGAATAATTTTCAATATCAAAAGAAATTTTATATTATTTCTTTAAACAATTGGAGTTATATTCTGGGATTAAATGGGAAAGTTAATCAGATGATCAAACCTCTCTTTTCTAAAACCTAATACAGTGAACAAAACATAAAAACAGGAAAAAAGATTCCCAGCAACATTCACATGAGAGGTGACTGGAGAGAGAGATATTCTAGGAATAACATAAATTCTTCTATAATCCAACTGCTGCCCCATCAAAACAGCACTAATGAAGAATATAAATGGAGGGGCACCTGGGTGGCTCAGTGGGTTAAGGCCTCTGCCTTTGGCTCAGGTCATGATATCAGGGTCCTGGGATCAAGCCCTGCATTGGGCTCTCTGCTCAGTGGGGAGCCTGCTTCCCTCCACTCTCTCCGCCTGCCTCTCTGCCTACTTGTGATCTCTGCCTGTCAAAAAATAAATAAAATCTTAAAAAAAGAGAAAGAGAGAATGTAAATGGAGAAAATTTTTAAATAGACAACTGTCATGTCCAAAATGAGAAAAGACAACCCAAAGTGTGAGTAACCATACTTGGGTTCACTATATGAACATTCAAACAAAGACTCTCCCCAACACCATGTCAGCAAAGAGGAGAGAACCTACTACAATTCACCATTCTGCCTTTTGTTATCTGGGAGGAAGTTAGGAGAGGGAATATGAGGACAGAAAAATAAAAAAGAAAAAAGAGACTATATGACTTCTACCAAAGAGAGAAGGTAGGAGTACACATAGAAACCTGTGAGAAAATGTTCTGGGCTAAACCATAAATGCAGTCCCCTTTCCTGTTTGGAAATAGATATAAGCTCCATCCTCCTCCTCAGGCTTGTCTGGCTGTTCCTTCTTCTGGGTCACCTGGGAGGAGAAGTGGGGATGGGGCAAGCAGGGAGATGGGAGAGGGAGGGAGACACTGGACACCTGAGGTTACATGTATGGTCAAGAAGGAGGGTGCTTGATCTTCAACTTGTACTGCACAAATAGTAGAAACCTGAGGACACATGTTTCCCCTCCAGCAGAGGGACCTATGACTTGATGGAATGAACACTCTTCTGAGAATTTTTTAAAATAAAAGAAAAATGGAGAGGAGATAAATCTGTCCCAGGAAAGGCCTACAATCATTGGTTTTCTGGGTATTTATCTGTTTTTATAGAGTATGCAATTATTTGTGGATTTAACTATTAAACTTGGCTTTATTTAATGCTTAATGTTTTCCTGCAAATTGAGTAAATGTGGATAGGTATGTTGAGAGCTGTAGCTGTCCAGCCATCTTAATTATGGTACATTGTTCTGAAGTTTTGCCTGATTGTCTTGAAAAAAATGACTTCTTCATTCATCCCTATCCCCAGCTATCCTGCTGTAACTTACCAAGGACCCACTTGTTTTGATAATTCCTGGCAGTTCTTTTTCCTCCAGGGTTCCATCCAACTGAGCAGTATGGTTGTCACAGGTATCACCTGGCTAATGAAAGAATGAAAGTCATTTTCAACCAGGCATATCTGCCCCAACATGATTGTTTATTCAATTACACATTATATAAGACTCTACAAATGTATAGTCATATGGTGATGGAGCATAAGTTGGTCTCAAAAGCAAACACTGTTAATTACCTGCCAAAATCCACTTTTCTTAACTTACGAATATCATGATTTGCTCCAAAGATGTTATGTCTAAACTAAAAACACTAAAGTGTGATCATGTGATGGCTCTGATCAATGAGATACAAGCAGAATCCTACTTGGTAGAGCATCCAGGAAGGCTAATGTTTTCTTGTTAAAGTGGATACAATCCACTAGCTGACGCTGCTTCTTCTTCACAAGGACCCAGTGTCTGTGATGCCCAGATATACTTGAGAAGCACTAAATATTAGCCCATAGGCCAAGTGGAGCAGAATGGAAAGATGAAAAACTTGGTAGATTCATGCTAGGAAATCAGCCACACCAGCCTCAGACTTTAAGGATAATAAATCTCTAATCATCTAAGTCATGAAGCTTACTGATTAACCTACGCCACTTTAAAACCAACTTTATAATTTTTTGTAATGATTTACAAATCAGCAAGAGCAGTTTTTTCAATCAAGAAACTAGAAATACATTAGGTTGACTAACTCAAAAACACATAAGACTGAACCAAATATTTGATTCCTATTCACTGAATATTGTAAAAGCTCTGATTTTCATTATGCAGCAAGTGTTATCTAGAGATTATTATGATTGTGATAGATGGCATTTTAGGTCTTGTGCATATGCTCTAAGATTTTTAGCAGCATTTGTGATATAATGGCTTTCCCCAAAATAAAACGCAATTATTCTATTCCATGATTGAAGCAACATTTTGCCAAATTAAACATACTGGATATTAATGAAATCATACATTGCTACATGAGACTTTAAAACTGTTGTTTTTCATCTTGCTTTTCCATATTTTCTAACTTTCCCCCAATATGTATGCATTATAGTAAGAAAAATAGACATTATAGTAAGAAAAATAGAAGCAATGCTAAAGAGGCAGTACAAGAAACGAGGTCAGGACAGAGAACTGAGAGCACACCACTTCCAATCACTCAGAACTAGAGAAAGGTATGTACTGTTATAAGAATAGCTCCAAGTGGCACTGGAAACCAACAAGGTGTCCTAATAACAGATGAGACATTGTTAGAAATTCCTGCGAATTAAAATGTAAACAATGTATTTCATAATTGTATAGAACTTACTCTAAGAACAACATAAATCAACATTGCTGGCAAAGAAAGGTTAAATCGACAAACAGCAAACATACAACCAAGCAAGTTCAATGGGAAAATTACAAAGGGGAGGAAGGAGCCTTAGCTCAGTGGCCACAATAATTTATCATGAAGTGTTTCCTCAATGGAGGGACCAGACAGATCTCCCAAAGGCTCCCTTTACACCGAACAGCAGGCAGTAGCTACATATGGGCCCAAGAAAATCACTTCGGCTGAAGTGAACCACCTGCCTTGGAAAGTTGTCCAGGGTTGAGACCAAAACACATCTCAGTATCAGGTAACTCTGGACCTTCATCAAAGTCACGGAAGGGAGAATAAAAGGAAACATCAGTTTTTGTCTTGGATAGTAAGAAATGAAGTCATTCACCCCTCTCCCTTTGGTGTGTGTGTGTGCATGCATGCATGCATGCGTGTGCACACGTGCACATGAGCATGGATACTCATCCATATGTAGAGTTTAACTTCCATTCATTCCCATAATTTACTGACTTACACAGTACCCAAAATCAGCCCTCTCATTTAATAAAGAATCCTTTGGGAAAATATCTGTATCATGGTAGAGAAATCACATAACAATAACACATCCTAAGTCACTAAGGGGTTGGTCTAGCCCATTAAATATATATATCAATCACCAAGGACCATTAGCCATTTGAGAAAATTAGTGTAATGAATAAATTTACTCATGGCAAAAAAAAAAAATCAACATTCTAAAAAAGTACAGTGATAAACATTCTGGGAAAAAGAATTGAGGGAAGGGAAAAGACTTAAAATAAGTTAATTTCAGAGAGATTTGAAAAGATATTACAACCATAAATCAGGACAAACTATCATAATAAAGGGGAAGTCATTGAAAAATGAGTTCCTATCAATTAATAGTATGACTACTGAATTAAAAAATCAGTAGAGGCTAAATTATAACCACTCATGGCAAAAATGACAATTAGGAATCTACAAATTGATACAGACAAAATCTACTAGCAAAGAGAACAAATAGGAAAAAAGACAAGGAAATACAACATACAATTTAAGAACTATGTGAGTTTAACACACAGGCAATGAAAGGAAGGATAGGAAAATGGAAAATAAACTAAAGAAATAATGGAAAGAGAATGGCTAGAACTGAAAGAAAAGTAACATTTTTCACCAACAAAAAGCTAAGTGCTGACTGTAATTAAAAAAAAAAGGTGTCAGGGGCACCTGGATGGTACAGACAGTTGAGCATCCAACTCGATTTCTGCTCGGGCTGTGATCTCAGGGTTAAGAGACTTGAGCCCTGTGTGGGGCTCGTTGCTCAGCCAGTAGTCTGCTTGGGTTTCTCTTTGCCTTTGCCCCTCCCCACAACTCTCCCCACCAAACACATGGACATAAGCTCTCTTTCTTTCTCAAATAAATAAATTTTTAAAAAATAAAAATAAAAAATAAATTTTTAAAAAAAGATGTCATATCCTGATGACAGTTCCAGTCTCCAACACTAAAGATAAAGGTAAAAGGCTTCCAGAAATATAAAAATGAGAAAAGGAAACAAATAAAGGAGTAAGATTTAGAGAGACATCAGATTTCTCAACATTAACACTACATGAAAAAGCAAACAGATTAATATTTACAAATTTCTGAAAAAATTAATATAGGGCCTAGCATTTGATACTTCTAGTTTAGGATTTAAGCTTTTTAGATATGAAAATTTAGTATCTACAGATATTTTTTGCCAGTTTGCTCAAAGGATAAAAGATGTAATCTGCTAAAAAGATGTAACATTTTATAATATATATGATTATGCAAATTAGTATTTGTACCATTCTCTGTATTTACTCTACTATGTTAGCCCTCACCATTCTCCTAGGAGAAAGAACAATACTCGCTTTCTCATTCCAGAAACCTGTCAGTAGTTCAGGGGTAGGGCTGGAACAAAACTTTAATGTTCTCTTCCATCTCACTGCAAGATTTCTTCACGTGTTTGGCACCACACTTGCCCCTTTATTCACCTTTAAAAGGTGGTAAGATCTTCAAGGAATTGAAATACATGGAATAGTGATAAAAGGGAAAAGAAACAAAAGAAGCCTAGACTAATCATGAGAGTCCATGGCCAGGGTGGATGTATTGGGTGTGGCATATAAGACTTCAAGAGTAAAGCTCACTCTTCAGCGCGGCCATGACATCTGGTAAGAGCGCAAGGACCACAAGTGGTCTAACTAGAAGCTCCCCTCCTACTCTGGTCCCTCATGAAAGGTCCCCTAGACAGACAATGTTCCTTATCTGGGGGACCAGACACAATTCCTGCTTATCCTTGAGTAACATGTTTCAGTTCCCTGTTAGCCAGTGAAATTATTCAAACAAGCGAATCACATTCTCCCGTGGGAACCACGGGGTACCTCACTCTCTTGATACTACAAAACCTGTCTCCTACCACCCCTGGTTATTCACTCTGTTCCCAAGTGCATCCCACACATGGCTCTGTGTCCAGATCTCCCAAGCTGTGAGAACATGTGATAATAAATTGCTGTTGATCTTGTCTGTTGCTGAGTGTCAAGATACCCCTGTAACCCTAGGGTGGGAATCCCTCCCTCAACCACAGGATGAAGAAGAGATGATCAAAATAGTATACAGAGACAGCCAGGAGAAAGGCTGATAGAAATCCACTATTTGAAAACACTAGTATCTACTCTGTGTGTCCCTATTCTGGCTGGTCTGGAAGAGTAAATGGGAGAGTCCTGGTTGGAAGTAAGGTATCTAAGACTCCCTACAATGCAGGAACAATCTAAAACCAAGGGCACTTACTGCCAAGATAGCAGAAAAAGTAGACTTCTAACTAAATGGAATTAATAATCTTATGAGAAAATAATGAAATTAGGAAAAAAGGAAAAAAAAACTAGTGACAAAATCTGCAAAATAGGATTGCTCACAAAACTTGACAAAACCCTCAGGCAACAGAAGAGCAGCCAGAAGACAAACTAGACACATCCAAACTCTTAAGCAGAATTTGGAAGGAACCAACAACTGGTTTGATTTTGGACAATCTTTTAAAGATCCAGATAGAATATCCCACATAAAATACATGTAAGATAAAAATAAAGTATAGAAACTAAAGATCATCATCATCATTATTCATCAGATCAAGGATGGTACAAGGGTTATTCTTAGAACACCTAAAGTATCTCTCTTCCTCTGGTAGGAAAGAAAAAAAGTAGAGCTCAAGAGAAGGTTATATATGAGTTGTAACAAGGGAAAGTCTCTCTCCATAAATTTCCTGCTGTCATGAGTCCAAGTGGAGGCAGATGTCAGTAAACTTGTGCCCTTCTATGCCTCTAGTCTGGGTGCAGCACTTGAGTAAGAGGATGCAGGCCTTATGCTAAGTAGTATAAATCATGGCACTGGATTCATCTCACACATAAACCCCTTCTACTGAGATCATGTCATTGGCAGTTACGAACTCAGATTAGCACTCTTTGAATCTCTGAACTAAAATAGACAAGGTGGGCTCTACTGAAATGTGTTTACCTCTTGCACTAGACAGTGTACTTTTCCCCACTTATTGTTACACATTTAAAATGCTACCATGCTGCCCCTCATAAACTATTTATATGAAATGTCAAAGTGTTTCTTATATTGAGAATTAAATCAATATTGAAAGATACATGAAGAGTAGCATAAAACTCTCTATTACGTGTTCAGGAAAAAGAACAACATTTAGATGATGACATCCCTGACATCTTGACTTCTGGCTGGGGCTAGAACTGCAGCCATGGTTTTGTTGTTGTAAAAGCAGACAGGCCATGTAGTTATTTGTGGATTTAACTAATTTTTCATTCCTGAGTTTAAGAGTCTCTGTTTTCTTCTTTCTTTCTTCTTTTTTCCTACACAAGTTTTTGTTTTTTAAAAGAGCACACTTACCAGCTGAATGGAAATAAAGGTTTCAGATATTTTCCAAAATATTTATAAAACACTTCATTGTTGAGAAATCACTTCTGGAGTGGTGGCTATCAAATAATTATAAATTATTTTTTCAGTGTTCCAAAATTCATCTGTTTCCTTCTTTCTTATAAGGCAAGTAGGCATTTTGCTCAAGTTTTCCTGACTGCCTTAAAATAATCACTTTTCCCAGCCTCCTTACTCTTAAGTCCCTTGCTTTACCTTACCAGCTGACCATTTCTGCGAGGAATGGCTGATATCCCTTCTTCATACAAAGTCACATACAAAAGAGGAGCTGGGATACAACCAAAATCATCTGGCCATTGAAAAAAATGAAAGTTCAGGTTTATTCAGGCATATTCTCCACAGCGTAACTGCACATTCAAGTATGTGTTCTGCATATATGTGTACATTGATGCAGATTTGTGGAGAGATCCACAGATCTTATTGCTGTGCACCAATCACTGCATGTAGCCATTCATCTGCCAATACTGAGAGCCCACTACATTCAGGGCATGATGACAGACATTGGTCTCTGTGGAGAATACTGTTAATTGTTCACCCCAAACCCAATCACCAGTCTTCCTTAAAAGAATCCTGATTTTCCACCCCTCAGGGACATTTGTGTCAACTAAAACAAATGAAAACCAAACAAACAAACAAAAAAAAAACGTTGAATTCTTAGACTCTGTTGCAGCTAAGGATGATCACATACATTTCTGGGCAATGAAAGGCAACTGGGATTCTACAGAGTAAGATTTCTAGGAGATTAAGCTCAGAAAGATAGAGTGAGTTGGTACAAGTTCCAGGAATGGCCCGGAATATGAATATAGCGCTAGGAGTGGCCCAACAAACTTACAGGTAAAAGGATGAAGGCTGCATATGAATGACAAAGTAGAAAGACAGAAAGAAGATGGAAGCACAGAACACCTACCTTCACCTTCTTCCAAAAGAGAGAGAGAAAAAAAAATCTGTATTTGTATAACTCATGATTTCTTAGGTTTTCTGTTACATGCAGTGGAATGTGTATACAGGTAATACAATCATCGTTTCTTAAATAAGAGTGAATGAGGAGCTCCTGGGTAGCTCAGTCAGCTGAGCATCCGACTCTTAATTTTGGCTCAGGTCATCATTTCAGGGTCATTCGGAGCCCCACATTGGATTCTGCAGTGGGCTTGAAGCCTGCTTAAGATTCTCTCTCTTGGGAAGCTGGAGGAGAGGTGGAAGGGTGGGGAGTTGCAGGGAGAAGCGATAATTGGGTGAGGGGCATTGAGGAGGGCACCTGATGTAATGAGCACTGGGTATTCCATGCGACTATGAATCACTAAATTTTACCTATAGAACTAATTAAAAAAAAATTCTCTCTCCCTCTCCCACTAGTGTGAGCACATGCATTCTCTCTCAAATTAATTAACTGAAAACTAATTCAGGGTGCATGACTATTTTTATGCAGTCAGTTATGCTGGTCTCACCTTTGACTAGTTCTTTATCAATTATGAAGTTGGAAATAAATTAGATAGACTGTTTTGCTCAATTAAATGTGTTACTGAAAGGAACATCTGATTCACATCTTCTATATATTAGAAACAAATGTATTTGGGCACTGAAATTCTACTCCTGATGAACAATACTATAGACTGCAATATGTAACCAGAAGCTGATTTAGGATTTGTGATTTAGTGTATAATAGTTCTACTAACACAAGGGTTAAATATTCTTTTGTGGCTAGGATTCCACTAAAAATTATATTTATTGGATATTTAATTAAATCATAAAAATTTATTTGGGGCTGTGGCACCTGGGTGGCTCAGTGGGTTAAGCCTCTGCCTTTAGCTCAGGTCATGGTCTCGGGGTCCTGGGATCGAGCCCTGCATCGGGATCTCTGCTAAACAGGGAGCCTGCTTCCCCCTTTCTCTCTCTCTCTGCCTGCCTCTCTGCCTACTTGTGATCTCTCTCTCTCTGTCAAATAAATAAATAAAACCTTAAAACAATTTATTTGGGGCTATAGAAGCAGTCATTTATCTTGCTTGTCCATATTTTCTAAGTTTCCAGGAAAGATTATTTTTGTAATAATAGGGAAAAACACATTTTTTGGAAGAAACAAATATTACTGAAGAAACAGCATAGGAAAATTGGATCAAGATAGCAAAATGCACATACCAATTTCCCCTCCCTCCACAAATCTGACTCAAAGTGTCAAAGAGATACCTTTTTCAAAGAGTAGATCTAGAAACCACTAAACATTTCCATTAACAGAACAGAAATTGTTGGATGTTCCTGGAAGATAAAAAGCAAGCAAGAATGGTTTGATAAGGGCAGAGGAAAACGTCAGCCCGAAAAAAAACTACAAAGAAAAATGTGTAGAAGATAAATGCTGATCTAGAAAAAGCACATATCCAACATGAGAATAAAAAAAAAAAAAAACAGTAAGAGGGTGCTTGGCTGGCTCAGTGGGTTAAGCCTCTGCCTTCAGTTCAGGTCATGATCTCAGGGTCCTGGGATTGAGCTGGCACATCGGGCTCTGTGCTCAGCAGGGAGCCTGCTTCCCCCTTCTCTCTGCCTGCCTCTCTGCCTACTTGTGATCTCTGTCTGTCAAATAAATAAATAAAATCATTAAGGAGAAAAAAAAAAAAAAGAACAGAAAAAAAAAAAAAAAAAAGGCATCCCTAATTCAGAAGACAATGGCCAAAGTAACCTAAGAATGTTCTGAACAAAGAGGCCAGGAAACAATCCCTTCCTCTAGCACTGAACAGCAGGCAGCAGCTAAATGGGATTCCAGAATAAAACACAACAAGCATTCTCTTGGTGAGCACCTGACTTGGGGAGGAGGAGGAATGTTGTCCTGGTGTAGTGGTCCTGGACAAAAATAAAACTGACCTTCACTGGAGCCTTCTAAAAGAATATAGATAGAAGTATAAAAAGGAAAGTTAGGTTTGCCTGAAAAACAAATAAATTACAGTTCTTCAAGATTATCATTACTTTGGAATTGATACCGTACTTGTTTGTCTTAAAGTGAAATGTGACAGCTGACTGACCCACTTGACCACTCACACAGGCCCAGACTGCATCCACTACGAGAATACTGGAGAGAAAATAAGTGTACATGATTACACAGGAAATATACAGTCTTTACCTATACTGATCAATCAGTCAATGACTTAACCTAGTCCTCCATTAATAAATAAGAATCAACACCCAAAGATCAAAATCAACTGAACAATAGTAATGTAATTATGGCAAAAATAAATACAGGATCCTGAAGAAGAAAACAGTAATTCAAGGAAACAAAGACCACGTTGGAATTTAAGGTTTAATTTAGTACCTTAGAGTGCAAAAAAGAGCAGATCACTAAGGCACAGAGAAACTCAGGGGAAAGAAGAGGCTTCAGGAAATTAATAATATGACTGTTAAATTTCTTCAAATCAGGACAACTGGGTGGCTCAATCAGTCAAGCCTCTATCTTTGGCTCAAGTCATGATCCCAGGGTCCTGGGATCAAGTACCACATTGAGCTCCCTGCTGGGTAGGGAATCTCCTTCTCCTTCTCCTCCCTGCTTGTGCTCACTCTCTCTCTCATATAAATAAATGAAACCTTTAAAGAAATTTCTTAAAATTAACTAAATGCTGAAGTATCAATACAACCATGACCAAATTATTGTCATTAAAAATAAAAAAGTTGAAGAGATAGGAAAGAATGTAGAATAAGCATACATATAAATAAAGCTTGGAAAACAAGAAAACATTTAAGAGACACAGAGGTTCAATTCAAACAATGCAACAGTCATCTAACAGAAGTTCCAGAAGGAGATAAGGGAGAAAAAGAGGAATTAGTATTGGGTTTTAAATGTTAGAATACAATATATAGAACCAAAAAATGACAGTGCTCATATTGAAAGAGCTTTCATATGGAAAATCCCTAGCAGACTAGGACGTATCTTGTGAAAAGGTTAAACTGGAAAAAATGCAAGGTTCCAACAATAAACATAAAGCTCAAAAAGCTTCCACATTGGTATATAAAGGAATGAGGTCAGTAGAGATACCATGCTTCTCCACAGTCAACAGTGCACAAGAGAAGACAATGGGCAAGTATCTCCAAAATTCTCGAGGTTATTCCAAGCATGGGATTCAATGTGCAAAAAATTAAGAAAAGACTAGCATAATCTAATTCTCTTTTAAGTTACTGAATTTGTATCTTCACTAGGTAAGTACAGTGGATCAGATTCATATGTATAAGATTAACGTAAACTTATCTCATGAAACTCAAGACGTTAAATCTTCATTAAGAAAGTGAAATGGAAACTTTAGGTGACTGTTCTATTATTGTACATAAATGAGGACAAAGAAAGAAAGAGTAGGAGTGGATGGAGTACAGGAGGACAGAGAACACACACACACACACACACACACACACACAGAGAAGGAAGGAGGAAGTGAAGGAGGAAGAAGCAAATAAAGAGACAGAGAGGGACAGACAGGTACTTTGGGCAAAAGAAGGAGGGAGAGAGGAATTGGTATTTATACTGTCACATTCAGATAGGAACTTAAAAAGTTTAGGTATGTTTCTAAGAAACTTCCAGGTCCACTTGCAGAAACATATGCTGAATTTTTTAGGAAGAAAATCTGTGAAGATGTTTATCAGGTCTGATACATGGTACATATACCATATTTTTTAAAATTAAATTCAATTAGCCAGCACATAATATATCATTAATTTCAGATGTAGAGCTAATAGTTCATCAGTTGCATATCACATCATGACCCTCCTTAAAGCCCAACACCCAGTTGCCCCATCCCCCTGTCCACGTCCCCTCCACCAACCCTCAGTTTGTTTCCCTCAATTAAGAGAGTCTCATGGCTTTTCTCCCTCTCTGATGAGTTCTTATTCACTTTTCCCACCCTTCCCCTATGATCTTCTACACTGTCTTTTATATTCCACATACAAGTGAAAGCATACAATAAATGTCTTTTTCTGACTGATTTATTTTGCTCAGCATAATACCCTCCAGTTCCATCCACGCTGATGTAAATGGTAAATATTCATCCTGTCTGATGGCTAAGTAATATTCCATTGTACATATATTCCACATCTTCTTTATCCATTCATCTGTCAATGGACATCTAGGCTCACAACACAGTTTAGCTATTGTGGACAATGCTTCTATAAACATTGGGGTATAGGTGCCCCATTGGATCACTACATTTATATCTTTGGGGTAAATACTGAGTAGTGCAATTGCTAGGTCATAGGGTAGCTCTATTTTCAACTTCTTGAGGAACATCCACACTGTTTTCCAGAGTGGCTGCACCAGTTAGCATTCCCACCAACAGTGTAGGCGGGTTCTCCTTCCTCCACATCCTCACCAACATTTGTTTCCTGATTTATTAGTTTTAGCTATTCTGACTGGTGTGAGGTGGTATTCACTGTGGTTCTGATTTGTATTTCCCTGATGCCAAGTGATGTGGAACATTTTTTCATGTCTGTTGGCCATTTGGATATCTTCTTTGGAGTAACACGTGTCCATGTCTTCTGCCCATTTCTTGACTGGATTATTTGTTTTGGGGTATTGAGTTTGGTAAGTTCTTTATAGATCTTGGATACTAGCCCTTTATCTGATATGTCATTTGCAAATATCTTCTCCCATTCCATAAGTTAGTTGCCTTTTAGTTTTGTCAGCTGTTTACTTTGCGGTGAAGAAGTTTTAATCTTAATGAAGTCCCAATCATTCATTTTTGCTTTTGTTTCTCTTGCCTTTGGAGATGTGTCCAGTAAGAAGTCGCTGTGGCTGAGGTCACAGAGGTAGTTGCCTGTGTTCTCCTCTAGGATTTTGATGGAATCCTGTCTCACATTTAGGTCTTTCATCCATTTTATCTTTGTGTATGGTGTAAGAAAATGGTCCAGTTTCATTATTCCACATGTGGCTGTTCAATTTTCCCAACACCATTTGTTGAAGAGACTGTCTTTTTTCCTTTGGACATTCATTCATGCTTTGTCAAAGATTAGTTGACCATACAGTTGAGGGTCCATTTCTGGGTTCTCTATTCTGTTACATAGATCTACATGTCTGTTTTTGTGCCAGTACCATACTAGCTTGATGATTACAGGCTTGCAATATAGCTTGAAGACCAGCATTTGTCACAGGTTTTCTATTGCTTCCTGTTCCAGTTTTGGTAGTTTATATGATTCTAGGAATATATCCACTTCTTCCAGGGAGAACGAGAGAAAGAGAGAGAGAGACAGAGAGAGAGAGAGAGAGAGAGAAAACAAGCAAGCAGAAGGACAAGGAGAAGCAGGCTCCCCACTGAGCAGAGAGCTGGTCACAAGGCCTAATCCTAGGACCCTGGGATCATGGGTTAAGCAGCTCAGACGAAGGCAACGCTTGAACTGATTGAGCCACCCAGGCGGCCCCCAATATTCTTCTGATGTCCATTAAATGATAAATCGTTCTTCACTCCCTCATTTTCAATCTACAGGTGTCTTTGGGTCTAAAATGAATCTCTTGTAGACAGCATATTGATGGCTCTTGCTTTTTTCATCCAATCTGATACCCTTTCAAAGGTTTTCATTGGAGCATTTAGCCCATTTATATTCAGAGTAACTATTGAAAGATATGGATTTAGTGCCATTGTATTATCTGTAAAGTCCCTGTTTCCAAAGACTGTCTGGTTCTTTTGGTCTATGTTACTTTTGCACTCTCTCTTTGCTTACAGGACCCCCTTTTATATTGCTTGCAGGGCTGGTTTAGTGGTCACAAATTCTTTTAGCTCTTGGCTTTTGTTTTTTTTTGTTTTTTGTTTTAATTAATTAATTGACACAGAAAGAGAGAGCATGTGCATAAGTGGGGGGGTAGCAGGCAGAGGAGGAGGGAGAGGCAGACTCCCCACTGAGGAGGGAGCCCAATGCAGGGCTCAATCCCAGAACTCTGGGATCATGACCTTAGCCAAAGGTAGATGCTTAGCTGACTGAGCCATCCAGGAGCCCCTTTTTAGTTTCTGTTTGTCCTAGAAGCTCTTTATCTCTCCTTCCATTCTGAATGACAGCCTTGCTGGATAAAGTATTCTTGGTTGCATTTTTTTTTTTTTTAAATTTAGTACCCTGAATGTATCATGCCAGCCCTTTCTGGCCTGCCTGGTCCCTGTGGATCGGTCTGCTGCCAGTCTAATGTTCCTACCCTATAAAATAAGGAACTCTTATCTCAAGCTGCTTTCAGGATTTTTTCTTTATCTCTGAAATTTGCAAGCTTCACTATTAAATGTCAGGGTGTTGACTATTTATATTGATTCTGAGGGGGGATTCACTGTGCTTCCTGGACTTGAATGCCTGTTTCCTTCCCCAAATTAGGGAAGTTCTCAACCATGATTTGCTCAAAGATATCTTCTGTTCCCCCACCTTCTTCTTCTGCAACCTCAATAATTCCAATATTGTTTTGGTTTATGGTATCACTAATTTCTCCCTTCATGGTCCATTAGGTTTTTTTTTCTTCCTTTTGCTCAGCTTCCTTCTTTTACATCATTTTGTCTTCTATGTCACTGACTCTCTCTTCTGCCTCAGTTCCCCTAGCTGTTAAAACATTCATTTTAGACTACATCTTAGTTAAAGCATTTTTAATTTCGGTCTGATTAGATTTTATTTCTGCACTAGGAGATTCTCTAGTGTCTTTTAAGCTTTTTTCAAGCCTAGCTAGTAACTTTATCATTGTTATTCTGAATTCTGGTTCTGACATTTTCTTATAACCGTACCAATTAGATTTGGGACAGAGAGTATTACCTCTGGTTCTTCCTTTTGTTGTGAATTTCACCTTCTAGTTGTTTTGTCCAGAGAAAAATAGATGAAGAAGAGAGCAAAATAAAAAATATCAACCACGACCCCAGTAAAATATACACTAGACAAATCTGAAGAGGTCAGCAAGCAAACAAGAAGAGGAAAAGGGGGGCAGAGAATATAATCTTACAGATGGACAGAAAAGAGTAATCCACTTGATCCTGGGTGTGTTTTGGTCTATTTGTTAGAAGACACTAAATCCCAAAATTGTAAAGAAATAAAAACTTATACATATAAGAAAATAAAAGTGAATACAGTAAAATGAAGCCCAAAATGAAGAATATATCTATAAAATGTAAATGTAAAATTAAAAATTTTTTTAAAAACCAGAAAAACAAAGAGTTGATAAAATAAGAAACTAGGTGAAAAGGAAAAAAAAAAAAACAGAAAATTTTAAAATGAAATACAAAAGATTCATGAGAAATTCTATATACTATTTTCCCTTATTGCAGGAGTTTTTTAATTCTGTGTGATCCATAAACTTGGTATTTGCCTGATGCTCCTGCTGGACTTCTGGGGGAAGATTCTGAAATTCTGGGAATCTGTTGCATGGATTCTCAGGTATCTTTGCCTGGGTGGAACTGTACCACCCTTGCCAGACAGCCGGCCTCAGTGTAAGCTATTTCAGGTTGCTCTCTGTGGCTTTTGTTCCCTGAAGGCTTTTCACACCGCTTTAGAGGACGAACAAAAAAGTAAAAATGGCAGTGTCCTGATCTGCTGAACAACTAGTGTCGCCAGTCTTCAGTGCACCCTCAGGGAAAAGCAGTTAATCCCTTCTGTGTGTGCTAAACTCTGCAGACTCCTGCGATGCACACCCACACAAATTCTCCTGGGAGGGGGGTCTCATCATGGTCCCCTGGCTCACTGGGCCCCTACTTGGGGAGTAGTTGCCTGATCCTATGACAACCCCTGCTGTTTCTCTCGGGGGGGGGGGGGGGGGCAGAGTGGGAGGAGAAGCAGCATGTTGGAGTGGTTATCCCTTATTGGACCTCTGCTTGCTTAGAGAGCAGTTGCTGGACTGTGCCGTGGTTCCTGGGTTTGTGGCAACACCTAGCTGAGAGCCCATTCCAGGCTCACTGAATATAGCTGGCTTCCTGGCTCCAAAGTTTGGAACTCTGCCACACTCAGGCAACCCCAGTCTGTCTGTGACCCTGGGGATCCAGAGACTACACTGTCCAACCTAAGATTCTGCCCTGCTTTACCACATGAGCACTTTCCAGGCGGGGATGTCCCTCACTGGAGAAGACTTCTAAAAGTTCTGATTTTGAACTCTGCAGCTTTATCAGTTTCCAGTAGCTGGCTTATAGAGGCTCCTTCCCCACCACAGTTTATCTTATGATATATCCCCTCAGATTTATGTCTCTGCACCTCCTACCTTGCAAAAAATGTTCGCTTTTCTATTTGTAGGATTTCAGCAATTCTCTTCTTATATCTCAGGTTGAATTCAGAGGGTTTCAGAATGGTTTGATAGGTATGTGGCTGAATTCCTGGGACCAGATGAAACGAGGGTCCCCTACTCTTTTGCCATCTTCCCTAGAAAGCCCTACCATATTTTCTTAAAGGCTAGCTTTATATGGGTCTTTACATTTTTGTTGAAGAACAATCTGAATTCTGAACTTGCATAAACAATGCCAGGCTTTCATGGACTTCCAGATGCTACCTTTCTCGGTATAGTGCAAGACCTCTACTCCCTTCACCTATAACCACTCTACCTGCTGCACACCCATTCTCTGTTCACTCTGGAATGGGGCCTCAGCAGAAAGAGTAGAAGGGAGAAGAGGAAGATGTGCAGGAGAGAGAGTGCCCAGGGCCATTCCCCTTGCCCACCATAAATGTGGCCGTCTCTCTGCCTTTGCGAAAGTTAAACCCAGTTTCCTAAATCTGCGTATTATGGAAAAGTAAGACACCCTTCAGTTATTTTTACACTTAAAGCCCCAGTGAGTAAGTGCCTACTTTATATTTTCCTTGAGGTTCTAGGTAAAAGAGGGAAGAACACTGTTTCTATGTGACAAGAAGTTTAAAGCTTTAGAAAACATAAAGAAGCACTGTATGCATCTTCTTGAGTACCTGCAGGATTCGGAGAAGCTGCAGATACTCTCCTATTTTGCAGTTTGCTAGGTTAGAGGAAAAATCTTAGTCTGAAGTAACTAGAAACAGAAATGGGAAAGGAAGCATAAAGACCAAGTTCTTAGGAATCACTTGAAACAATCTGGGGGATAAACGTAAAATGACCCAAGGAATTTACACCAGCAGGGTAAACCTTTTCTTTGATAAGTATCTTGGCCAAGATTCTCATGGCTAAAGCCCTTACTTCAAGTTGTGGGTGTCACTTTTACTCAAATATAGATATAGAAATCTTGCCTTCCACAAAGATACAGGTTTCAACTAGGATGAAAACTGAAACAGCACAAAACTAAAAATGGACTGCCTTAGGTATATCATTTTGTACTGTGAAAAGTTCTAGAACTGTACTGCTCAATACATTAGCTACAAGCCATATGTGGCAATTTAGATTTAAATCAATTAAGATTAAATAAAATTAAAATTTCAGTACCTTATTCACACTAGCTACATATTGGACACACACTAGCTGCCCTTTTGGAAAGCACAGAAATCATTTCCATCACTTTAGAAAGCTCTAAAGGACAGTGCTATTCTAGGGTATTATCAGCAAAAACACAAAGAGCAACTTGGAAATATGAGCTACTCTGACAACTACCCAGGTTGATTCATGTATCTAAGAGAAGATATGACTTTTAGATAACCTAAAGTAACTCAGATTGGAGGCTGCCTTCAAGCAAGCCTGCTACCCAATATTCTTTAAGTTTTAATTTATGTCTTATGATAACAAATTAAATTAAATAGTAAGAAACATAGATCAGAGTGATTAACTAACTTGTTCCAGGCAACTATCTGTAACTATAGCAGAATATCAAGTTTCTTTTTTTTTTTTCTATATATCCCCAAAACGCCAAGAATTCTATCTGCATAGAACCTAATGTAGGACATAGGATCTTGCACACTGAAGGTATCCAGTAATACTGGTTGCATCACTGATACAATTATTGATTTCAGCAATGCAATGAATGAAGGAATAAATGAGTAGAGCTAATAGTAACATAGAGCAATAAGAGAACATGACTAAGAGCCTCAGAAATAAGATTGTGGCCACAGAATTACTAAGGGTGAGCTGGAATTTCAACCAGCCCTTTCTCAGAAAACATGTGATGCTTTCCTTATGTTTCTGAATCATTCTGTTGCCCACTTAATTAATGCTGTATCTTTCACTTTTTACTGCTTGCTTAGAATACTTTGGACTCACTTCCCTGGGAGTCCTTTGTCTGTTCACAGAATTTCCACCCAGTGCTAGATTTATTAAGTAAAGTCTCTGTGAATCCTAGGCACAAAGATTTGTTCCATTACCAAAGAAGGGAACAAATTTAGTGTTGAGGGAGACTGCTATAGGGGGGATAAGGAATAACACTTAAGTTTCAAATTTGTAAAAAATTTTGCAATCTGCTGTCTGCTTTAGTTTTCTCTAAAAGAGACAGGATGACCAACTTTTTCTAAGATCTTCTTCATGTTCTCCCTCTCACCCCTAATCAAGCCAAAATTCTGAGCCGTGTTCATTACTTACAGGAGATTCGCTGACTCCAAAGATGTCTCTGACATCCCGAACAGACTGCTTGTTCTTTTTTCTCATGGTTTGAGTGTAAGTATTATATCTCTTTTTCACAGCAGCTGCTTGGGTTCGAGTCAGTGTAGAGAGCAAGGCTTTGCCATCCTCCTCTTCATTACCCGAGATCAGGGTTGATAAACCCACGTCTTGCAACCACTCTGCTTCAAGTTCTCCTTCTGAAAAATAACATTACCAAGAAAAGGTTAGAGCAGTCTGCATTTGATTAGACAACATGTGTATCTACAGGCCTGTTCATATCAGGGTATTAGGAAGTGTCAATAAACACTATATAAAGGCCATCTTGGACCCTGAGGGCATGTTAAGTGAAATAAACCAGAAAAAGACAAATACTGTATGATCTCACTTCTATGTGAAATCTTAAAAGAAAATAAAAACAAACAAACAAAAAACAAACAAAAACCTCACAAGCTCATAGATACAGAGAACCAACTAGTGGTCGTCAGAGGTAGGAAGTAGGAGGTAGGTGAAATAGGTGAAGGGAGCAAAGGTATAAGCTTCCTGTTTTAAGTCATGGGGATGTACTGCATGGCATGGTGATAATAATAATAAATAATACTATGTTGTAATATTAGAAAGTTGCTAAAAGAGTAGATCTTAAACACTGTCATCACAAGAAAAAAAAATCTAGCTATAGTGATAGATGTAAACTAGACTTGTTGTGGTGATCACTTTGCAATGTATACAAATATCGTATCATTATATTGTACACCTGAAACTAGTATATCATATGTCAGTTATATCTCAATTAAAAAAAAAAGAAACCATCCTTTTTTCCAGAGTAATTCTGGGAAAGACCTGTAGGAATGAATTAAAAATCCGTATATTTTTAAGGCATTTATTTATTTGAGAAACAGCAATGCATGTGTGTGCACGTGGGAGGAAGGGCAGATGGAGGAGAGAGAGAGAGAGATAAGCAGGCTCCACTTGCACTCAGAGCCTGACACAGGGCTTAATGCCATGACCTTGAGTTCACTACGTGAGCCAAAATCAAGAGTCAGACGCTTACTTGACTGAGCTACCCAGCGCCCCATACAATATTTTTTAAATAAGTCAATTTTTTGAGTATTTTCTAGGAGAGTAAGGTAAATTGGCCATTTAGTAAGGTAATTTTCTTTACCAGAGTGTTAAATATAAGCCATAGTTGGACTTCCAATCTCAAACAATGATAAAATATGAATATTTAAACTAACTGTAATGGAAAAAGAGTGGCTTAGTGATACAGAAAAGGGTTTTTTAATCATTCAAATTCTGGTTTAAATCCCAATGCAACCATTTACTAGGTGAATGGCTTTGGACGAGTTTTAGCTCTAGGTTTCTGTCCTGCTTAGCAAAATTGAGGTAATAATAAGATGTATCAGTGACTATAAGGATTATTTTATTAATTTATTCATGAGAGATGGCAAAGACTCTGGAACAGAGGATGAATTCAATAGATATTCATTCTCTTGCTTTTCTCCAAAAGTCTGAATATTAGGTAATCTTTCTTTTTTTTCAGAAGGAAACTAAAAAACCTGAAATTCATCATAATGAGGGTTAGATACTATTGTAAATTAGATGTGCAGAAATAATTTTAAAAATTCAGAATAACAACATCATGTAATGGAAAATTCACTACAAAAACATTCCTGGAAATATACGAAACAGGTATTACCTGAATTAGGTTTATTTAAAGTGCAGATTATACTGATTTATAAATAGCCTGTCAAGTCATCAATCTAAGACTCTTGGGACTCTGCTTACATTATTTCGTCACTGGTATATGAACAAAGCCTCCTAAATGTACTTTACAGGTTCAATTTCTTAGCTAGGCAATCTTTTCTTTGCTCTGTTGTTTCTATTATTCATTTCCTTTATAAGCTATCCCTTTAACAGAAAATGAAAAGGTAAACATAAACTTACTAGCCTTAATCTAAAATAATAAACTTTTTAAATTAGTGAGCTCTGACTTTGAAATCTTCCTTTACTTAAGCCATAGATAAGATTTTCATTTTTAAGAAAAAATTTACAAAAACATTTAATATTAAAGTTTTAAAAACTGGAATTTTTCCTCCCTCCACCTCTGTAAACAGTAATCAAAGAGTAGAAGGAAGGAGTAATAGGTGTTAAACATATACTAGGGGTGAGGATGGTCTAAATCCTTTCACTCAGACTACAGAAATCTGTAGAATATATATTCTCCATAGGAAAGAAATATCTCAAAGTAGAGATAAGTATTATTCCTGTAACACTGCTAAATTATGGAAACTGATACCCTGTATTCATCCCTCCAATTGCCAAATACATAACTTCCACATAGAACACGCCTTTGAATTTCAGGTCCATATATCCAACTACCTACTCATCCAACTATCTACTTGACTCCATCAATCATATATCAAACTCAATGTGTTCAAACCTGAACACAAACCTTCATTCCCAACTCTAGGCCTTTTTCAGTATTTTACATTTCAGCAAATGAAACCCACCATTCAACTATCCAGTTTGGCAAAGAAACTTAGGAAACATTATTGACATCTTCATCCTTTACATATCAAAACCAATATATCACCAAGACTTTTTGATATTAATTCCTCATTATTTCTCAAAAATTTTCCACTTTATTTATCTCTTCTGCTCTGACCCTGGTCCAAGTTACTATCATGTCTCACCTGAACTGCTGCAAAGCCTCCCTTCTGTTTCTCCCATTCTGGACTCCCCTTCTAAACCATTCTCCATACTGTAACTAAATTAGACCTGGGTACCTCTGCCTTTTGCTTGGGTCATGATCTCAGGATCCTGGGATAGAGCCCTGCATCAGGTTCTCTGCTCAGCAGGGAGCCTACTTCCTCCTTTCCCTCTGCCTGCCTCTCTGCCTACTTGTGATCTCTCTTGCTCTGTCAAATAAATAAATAAAACCTTTTTTAAAAATTAGACCTTTCCAAATGCAAGTATAAGCCCTTTTCTAAAATAATGCCACAGTTCTTCCTTGCTCTTGGGGTTAAGCATAAAACCCTTACATGGCCCACAAGACCCAAAGCCACTGACTTTCCTTTCCAAGCTTGTACCATGCTCTCTTCATTCTCCCTTCTCTAGCGGTGCTGGCTTACATTTGGTTCCTCAAAAGTTCCATGCTATATTTTGTTACAATGCCTTTGGACATGTCAGTCCTTCTATTTGGTCCCCTAATTACTGGTCATTGAATCTTTCAGATCTCAGTTTATTCATTTCTTCCTCAATGAAGTCTTTTTTTTTTTTTTTTTCCTGAACCCTTCAGTCAAGGCTAGGTCCTACTTTTACCCATCCGAATCCTGCTGTTTGTGTTTTTCCTTCAAATAATTTTTTCCCCAACATACATCTAGTTATATCATTTCATTAGTTATTTTCTTTCCTCCGAGATTATAAACTCCATTAGAGCAGGAAACATTTCTGTCTTTGTTTATAACTCTGACACCAACATACAATGCCTACACAGATTAGGTACAAATATTTGTGAATTCTCCGTCGAAATATATAATCATTCTAATTCAGAAAATGAATGAAAAACATCAACTTTTGGAAATGAGTGTAGTTATCATACATATCATTCTGTAATGAAAATCCACCAGATCTGTAGGCTTGTTAGAGAAAGATCAAAAAAAAGGAATAAAATCTTCCAGTAAAGGTAGAGTAGCATGTATAGAAATAACAATTCTGTGTAAAACAATTATGAACTCTGAACTAAGTACATGAAATAATTATTTGAGGGAATGTAGAAGAATCAAGTACAAGCAGGAACTGAAAAATAATTAAATTTTGACACAAAATGTACTGTGAGATTTACATCTACACAACTTTTCAACTGAGGTCATTTTCCAATCACTACACTATACAGAGTATGTAGGACACAAACAGAAAACCAGAGTCTTACTAATTTCAAGAGTCACAGGATGGAGTACAGGATCATTAGGATATCTGGAAAGTGAGGGGCATATTCCTGTTAGGAGGGAGCCTCACCAGAGAGAGCTCCAAAATCTGTGCATAAACTCTCATCAAATCCTTGACTAAACATTAAACCAAAAAGGTGTATGTGAAACTCCAGGCATCCCACTGAAAAACAGCAGTCAAAAGGCTAAAATAAATGAGCCAGGCTGCATAGAGCAGAAAAGATGGTGTATAACCAAGTGAACTGTAGAACTGAAATTTACTCCCTTTAGAGAAAGATAGTGGGATACAGTCTCTAAAACATATCATAATGTTATAATATTAAATTATCAAAGAATCCCAAAAAAAGGACTAATTTGGCATGAGAAAAGATCATCATTAGAAAATACCTCTGATGACTCTGATGCTGGACAAGGACTTTAAGGGAAAGATTCTCATGAGTGAACAGAGAATTTCAGCAAAGAAATGAAAAAAAGAAACTAAAAGAACTAACACATAAATTATAGAACTAAAATTAAAATATATTAAGTAAAAATCTTGCTGGAAGGGCTTAACAGTATATTAAGGACTATAAAAGAAAGGGTTGGTAAACTTGAAGAATACAACAATATAAATTATCCAATCTGAAAGACATAGAAAAGTATTTAAAAATATTTAAAACAGAGTCCAAGTTACCTATTGGGAATGTTAAGTTTGACTTTCAGAGAAGAAAGCCACTGTTACAGAAAAAATTATTTGAAGAAAAAATGTCTAAAATTTTCCAAACTTTGTTGAAAACCACCTCGCTTAACTAACACCAAGTAGGTCACATACAAAAGAAACTGCACTTAAGGACAACCTGCTGAAAACCAAAGAGAGAGAAAATTTGAAAGCAGTCAAAGACAACAGATTACATCAGGAGAACAACAATATGCATGTGCAGACTCCTTATTAGAAATAGTAGAGGTCAGAACACAGATGACATTTAGAATATCCAAAATGAAAATAAAAACCTGTTAACTGATCATTTTAAGTCTAGCAAAAATACTCTTTAAGAACAAAGGTAAAATAGTTATTATCACATGAATAAAAACTAAGAAGTTTATTGCTGCCAACTTGCTCTGTAGTATATACTACAGGAAGAGCTTCAGGCTAAACAGAAAAGATATCAAATGGATACCAGATATATAAAAAAGAAATAGTGAAAAGTTAAAAATGCAGATATTGGTTTCTTTAAAAGATATACAGCTACTTCCTCATTCCCTGAAATTGAGTCTTAAAGCATAAAGATATTACTTAGACACAGTAAGGCAGGTGTTTATGCAGAGAAGCAGGGTGGACTGGGATGTTGGAGACCAAGTGGGATGAGCAGGGCAAGCATGAAAAATAGAGGAACTTGATAATATATGGAGAGATTGATCAAGTAAGTATATATGTTTAAGATAGTGGAAGCCAGTTTTCTCCTAAGAAAGGAGTCACAACAGGATATAAAATCAATGCACAGAAATCGACTGCACTTCTATACACCAACAAAAAGACAGCAGAAAGAGAAGTGAAGGAGTTGATCCCATTTAAAACTGTATCCAAAATTGTAAGATACCTAGGAATAAATCTATCCAAAGAGGCAAAGGCTATGTATTCAGAAAACTATAGAATGAATATTCATGAAAGAAATTGAGAAAAACACAAAGAAATGGAAAAACATTCCATGCTAATGGATTGGAAGAACAAATACTGTTAAAATGTCTATGCTACCTAGAACAATCTACACATTTAATGCAATCCTTATCAAATTACCATCAACTTTTTTCACAAAAATAGCAAAAATAATCCTAAAATTTGTATGGAATCAGAAAAGACCCCAAATAGCCAGGGGAATGTTTAAAAAAAAAAAAAAAAAAAAAAACCCACAGCTGGTGGCACCACAATGCCAGACTTTAAGTTCTATTACAAAGCTGTAATCATCAAGACAGTATGGTACTGGCACAGAAACACACAGATCAATAGAACAGAATAAAAAGCCCAGAAATGGACCCTCAACTCTATGGTCAACTAATCTTCAACAAAGCAGGAAACAATGTCCAATGGAAAAAAGACAGTCTCTTCAACAAATGGTGTTGGGAAAATTGGACAGCCACATGAAGGAATATGAAACTGGACAATTTCCTTATATAATACACAAAAATAGACTCAAAATGGGTGAAAAACATTTTGTCTTTCATAAATGTGAAACAGGAATCCATCAAAATCCTTGAGGAGAACACAGACAAATAACTCTTTGACCTCAGCCACAGCAACTTTTTCCTAGACATATTATCAAAGACAAGGGAAGCAAGGGCAAAAATGAACTACTGGGACTTTATCAAGATAAAAAACTTCTGCACAGCAAAAGAAACAGTCAACAAAACCAAAAGACAACCAATAGAATGGGAGAAGATATATGTAAATGATTTATCAGATAAAGGGCTAGTATCCAAGATCTATAAAGAACTTATCAAACTCAACACTCAAAGAACGAATAGTACAATCAAAAAATGGGCAGCAGACATGAACAGACATCTCTCCAAAGAAGATATCCAAATGGCAACAGACACATGAAAAAGTGCTCAACATCACTTGGCATCAGGGAAATACAAATCAAAACCACAATGAGATACCGCCTCACACCAGTGAGAATGGCTTAAATTAACAAGTCAGGAAACAACAGATGCAGAGGATGGTGAGGATGCAGAGAAAGGGGACCCCTCTATACACTGTTGGTGGGAATGCAACCTGGTGTAGCCCCTCTGGAAAACAGTATGGAGGTTCCTCAAAACCCATGACTCAGCAATTGCACTACTGGGTATTTACCCCAAAGATATAAATGTAGTGATCTGGAGGGGGACCTATACCCCAATGTTTACAGCAGCAATGCCCACAATAGCCAAAGATGGAAAGAGCCTAAATGTCCATGATGGAATAAATGGATGGATAAAGAAGATGAATGGATAAAGAAGATGCGGCATACGTAAATAATGGAATATCATTTAAAAAAAATGAAATCTTGCCATTTGCAATGACATGGGTGGAACTAGAGGGTATTATGCTAACAAAATAAGTCAATTATAGAAAGACGATTATCATATGATCTCACTGATATCTAGAATTTGAGAGACAAGGCAAAGGATCATAGGGGAAGAGAGGAAATAATGAAACAAGATGAAACCAGAGAGGGAGACAAACCATAAGAGACTACAATCTCAGGAAAGAAACTGAAGATTGCTGGAATGGATGGGGGTGGGAGGGATGGAGTGGCTGGGTGATAGAGACTGCAGAGGGCATGTGGTATAATGAGCACTGTGAATTGTGCAAGACTAATGAATCACAGACCTGTACCCCTGAAATAAATAATATATTATATGTTAATATATTTGAAGAAATAAAAATTTAAAAAAATTTCCTGTGATGATGGAAATGTTCTATGTACATACTACCCATTATGTCACTAGACACATTTGGATACCAACACTTGAAATGTGGCAAGTATGATTAAGAAACTGACTTTTAATTGCATTAATTATAATTAAGATACATTTATATTAAAATAGTGATGTGTTAATGGCTATTATATTTGACAGCACAGATAGAAGCAAGAATAGACAGTTGGGTACACAGAAAGCCTGGATTTTTATTTTTAAATTCCAGTTGTTACTAAAAGAATTCAGGACTCCTCTGGGAAAAGATTGATTCTAGAGCTGGTCAGGGAAAGTATGAGATGAACTTGGAAACTCTTATTGTGACAAAAAGTAAAGAACTGCTTAAAGAAGGAAGAGTCATATCAAAATAACATGAAATCCAGCTTATAGGATTGCTGCTGGTCAAAGACGGGACATTTGGACATCAAAATACATAGTAATCGTAAAGAATTATAATCCTTAGATAAAAAATATCAATGAGTGAACTTGAGTATAAATTAATAAATGTATAAATAAATACATAAATTAATAAATGTATAAAAGTATAAATAAACAGAAAGAAAAAGTCAATCAAAGTCAAATTTTACATGTACACAAAGCAGGTTTAAAAGATGTGGCTAGAGCTTCTGGGGCCATTGCCACTCTTATTTTGGCAGTGGCCCACTGTCACTCTTGAAATCAAGTGTTCTATACTTATCTACCCAATAAACTCTGTAACTCCAGCTCCCCTCCCCCTCCCAAAAAAGAAAGGAGTCACAAATATGGAAGGGGAAGAGTAGAATTAACCTAGCAGGGGATGCCTGTGTGGCTCAGTTGGTTAAGCGGCTGCCTTTGGCTCAGGTCATGATCCCAGCGTCCTGGGATCGAGTCCCACATCGGGCTCCTTGCTCGGCGGGGAGCCTGCTTCTCCTTCTGCCTCTGCTGCCTCTCGCCCTGCCTGTGCTCACTCTCTCTCTCTCGCGCTCTCTCTCTGGCAAATAAATAAAATCTTTAAAAAAAAAAAAAAGAATTAACCTAGCAGTATTAGATTAGAACTGAAGATATAAATATGAACTCATGTATTTTAACATCTTTAGTTTTAGAAATATAGATGTAAATGTTTATGTATGTACATATACATTATATTATATATATAAGCATACACTGTTGTACAAGTACGTATGTGTACATGTGTGAGTATGCATATGTATATGTATGCATATGTACACCTATATATAGGTACACATATATATATATATATTCCCTAGCTGTTTCCCAGTTCAAATATGGAACACTTTCAACATCAAAATAAATGATAATAAAAGATAACTAACAACCCACTAAATGAACCAGGAGCCTGTTCTGATATAAAGAAATAATTTGTAGCTTGATATAGAATGGGATATTTACAGAGTTTCAAAGAACCTCCCACTAAAATATGTATTGACCACAAAGATGAAAGGAGTACCTTTACATGGAGAAATCTTGTATATCAGCACCTGAAGTGATTCAAGTGGACACCATCATTAATGGGAAAATCAAAACCCTGTGAAAGGGTACAGTGAGAAGAACACAGCATCATGACCTGCCAAAGATGCAGAATCTGAATCTGAATCATCAAGAAACATTGAGACAGGGTGCCTGGGTGGCTCAGTGGGTTAAAGCCTCTGCCTTCAGCTCAGGTCATGATCTCAGGGTCCTGGGATCGAGCCCCACATGAGGCTCTCTGCTCAGTGGTGAGCCTACTTCCTCCTCTCTCTCTGCCTGCCTCTCTGCCTAGTTGTGATCTCTGTCTGTCTAATAAATAAATACAATCTTAAAAAAAAAAAAAGAAACATTGAGACAAATCCCAGCAAAGGAACATTACACATAATAGCCTATAATCTTCAAAAGCGTCAAGGTTATAAAATCAAAGAAAATCTAAGAAACTATTCTATACTGTAAAAAACAAAAGGAACATGACAATTAATTGCAACAAGTGATTCTGAACTAGATTCTTTTATTGTAAAAGATAATATAGAACATTTATATTTATATATATTTATATTTATAATATAGAACAAGTGCAGTCTAAGGACTGGATAACAGCAATGTATCAAAAATAATTTCTTGATTTTAATATATTATCATTATATAAAGGATGGCTACATACACAGAGAGACAAACCACAGGCCAAGCCATCAGAGATGAAGATTTTAATAACTTCCTTTCAGTAACTGATAGAATAACTAGAAAAATGTGTGTGTATACAAATATATATTACAAAAAACTAAAATATATAATATATATGTGATATCAAACACACAACACATATATAAATATGTAAAGACCTAAGGTAACTGGGAATAACAAGGGTTGGCAAGTTACTGACAAATGATCAAATTGTACCAAATTTTTAAAAGTTATTTAAATTATATTTGTAATTTTTTATGTTTTAAATTATTTCACAATAAAAATATATAAGTCCATATAAATAATGTTATATTGATGTGATATAACATGTGGAGATGTTATATATTTGACAACAGTATAAAGTACTGTACAGGAAGGGAAATGAAATTATACTGCTGTAAAATCCTCTCATTTTATATGAAGAAGTGCAATATTTACTCCAAGTAGATTATGGTAAATTAGAGGTAAATATTATAATACCTAAGCAGTAACTAAAAACAAACAAACAAACAAAAAACAACAAAGCAGTATAGTTAAGATGCATATCAAGAAACTATAAAAAAACATGAAAAAGAGACAAAGACAGAGTAAAAGGATGGAAAATGATGTAACACACACACACACACACACAGTGACCTTAAGAAAGCCAGAGTGTGGGTCACCTAGGTGGTTCAGTGGGTTAAGCATCTGCCTTCAACTCAGGTCATGATACTGGGTCCTGGGATCCAGCTCTGTGTTGGGTTCCCGGCTCAGCAGCCCCTCCACTGTTGCTCTCCCCCTCAAATAAATAAAATGAAGAAGAAGAAGAAGAAGAAGAAGAAGAAGAAGAAGAAGAAGAAGAAGAAGTAGAGGAGGAGGAGGAGGAAGAGGAGGAAGAAGAAGAATTGTTAGACAAAGGGGACTTTAAGACAAGAAGTATTATTAGAAATATATTAGGGAGGGTGAGTTCAAAAGGGCCAAATTAACAAACAGGAATAGTAATCATAAATGTATATGCTACCTAGTAACAGTTTTAAAACATGAGGCAAAAAAATGACAGAATCAGAGGGGAAAATAGACACACAATCCAAGTTGGAGATGTTAAAAACCTTCTCTCAATAACTGATAGAAAAATTAGGCAAAAATTAGTAACAGTGTAATAGACTTGATCAAATGTACCAACCACCTAAACCTAGTGGGCATTTACAGACCACCACACTACGCAACAATGATAGAATGTTTTTTTTTTTTAATTTTTTAATTTTATTTATTTATTTGTCAGAGAGAGAGCGAGCGAGAGCAAGCACAGGCAGGCAGAGTGGCAGGCAGAGTCAGAGGGAGAAGCAGGCTCCCTGCGGAGCAAGGAGCCCGATGTGGGACTCGATCCCATGACGCTGGGATCATGACCTGAGCTGAAGGCAGCTGCCCAACCAACTGAGCCACCCAGGCGTCCCTAAAACATGTTCTTTTTAAGTGTACATGGAACTCTGGCCAAGACAGATTATATGCTGAGCCATAAAATAAGTCTAAATAAATGGCAAAAGTTGAAGCTTACAAACTGTTACCTAATCATAACACAATTAATTTAGAAACTCGTAACAAATGATATATCTGCAAAAATATTTATAAATCTTAAAACAAAACATTAAAACATTTAAAACTGAATGATAATGAAAATATAACATATTAGAATTCATGGGATGGAGTAAAGCAGTGCTTCAGGAACTGTTCAGATTCCAAAAGATAAAAGGGTAAAGTCAGTGCTCTAGGTTTCCATCTTAAGAAGAAAAAACAAGCAACTTAAACACAAAAATCACAGACAGAAGCAAATGCGGTTTGGCTATGAGTTGTCACTCACTTCTATTCAGCTTGTACTGAAGGCCCTACCAGCACAGTAAGACAAGATAAAGAAATAAAAGCACAAAAACCAGAATGAAAAAAGCACAATTGCCTCTATTCACAGTGATTTGTTTATGCTGAAAATCCTAAGAAATATAGTAGACAAATACTAGACAATGAATTTAGAAAGGTAATGAAATATGAGACAAAAATCAACTGTATTTCTACATACCAGTTGCTAACAATTGAAAAATGAGAGAACGAGAGTAATAACCAATCAAAAGACCCCATTGAGGATATGAATGCACAAGCCACCAGATCGTGAGAAATATTTGCAGTACATTAACTTGACAAAAGAGTTGTATCCAGAATATATAAAAATTCACACAGGTACACAATTAAAAAAAAAAAAAAAACCAAGGGGCATCTGGGTGGCTCAGTTGGTTAAGTGTATAACTCTTGATTTTGGCTCAGGTCATGATCTCAGGAGCCTGAGATCCAGCCCTGCGACCGGCTCTGTGCTCAGCAGAGAGTCTGCTTGAGATTCTCTCTCTCCCCCTCCCTCGGCCATTCCCCCTAACTCACACTCACTCTCCCTAAAATAAATAAATTTAAAGAATAACATAAAATAAAAATAGTAAAAAGATTTCACAAAGCAATTTATATGAATGGACAGTTAAGCTATAGCCACTATGAAATACCTCCACACATCCACTAGAATCATTCACATTAACAAGTCTAATATCTAATATTGCAAGTATGCAAAAGAATAGATTTGTCTGTCAGATAGTGGTGGAGGGAGTACAAAATGATACAACTGCTCTGGGAAAAAGTTGGCAGTTTCTTCTGTAGTTAAACATATTCTATGAAAAAAATATATATCCAAGAGAAATAAAAACATGTCTCCAGACTTTCACAAAATTATTCACAGCAGCGTTATACATAACAGCCCAAACTGCAAACAACCTTTAAGTCCATTAACAGTTAAATGGATAAACAAATTGCAGCATATTTGTACTATAGAATGCTGCTGTTATAAGTTGAATTGGGCCCCCCAAGAAGACAGACTGAAGTCTTAACCACCAATACCTATGAATGTAACCTTACCTTGAAACAAGGTTTTAGCAGATGTAATTAAGATATAAACTGAGATGAGGTCATATTGGAGTAGAGTGGACTCTTAATCCAACATAAGGGGTGTCTTCATAAAAAGAGAAGGAGAAAGACAAAAATTTAAGGAGCAGGCTATGGGACTATAGAGGCAGAGAATGTTGTATGTTGTCTACAAGTCAAGGAACAGCAAGAATTGTGGAAAACACCAGGAACTGAAGAGAAAGACATGAAACAGATTGTGCCCAACATCTTCGGAGAGATTCCTGACACCTTGACTTCTAATCTTACAACTGTGAGAAAATAAATTTCTGCTATTTTAAGCCACTGGGTTTTGGGCTACTTCATTACAACAGCCGTAGTAAACTAATACAAACTACCCAATAATAAAAGGAGAGGAACTACTGATATACCAGATGAATCTCGAAAACACCAAGTTCAGTGAAAGAAGCTAAACCAAAGCTAATCTATGACACAAGAGCATCAGAACCATGGTTGCTTTTGGCCAGATACAGCAAGTCATGGGAGTGTCAAGATTGGGAAAAAGCATGAAGATGTTTTCTCAATTGACTAAAATGTCTTCTCTCTTGATTACTGTGATGTTACAAAGTTAGCATTTGTCAAACCTCACTGAGTTGTACATTTAAGTTCTGTGCACATAGTTCAAAAGAAAAAATCTGTAAATAAATATTAAACTCTGGGGCACCTGGGTGGCTCAGTGGGTTAAAGATTCTGCCTTCAGCTCATGTCATGATCCCAGGGTCCTGGGATGGAGCCCCGCATCAGGCTCCCTGCTCAGCGGGGAACCTGCTTCCCCGCCTCTCTCTCTGCCTGCCTCTCTGCCTACTTGTGATCTCTGTCTGTCAAATAAATAAATAAAATCTTTAAAAAAATAGATATTAAACTGTAGTTAGTAGCTATGCTTTTTGTAGAAGTTTAGGTTAGCAAATCTGAAAATATTTTGTATACTCTAGGCTTAGGCAAACAATAATAAAAGCCAGGTCTCTCATTATTAGAGGAGACAGTTATAAATACAGGGGAAAAAAGATGCAACAACAAACCTGGTTGTGGTGAATTAGAATAGAAGGTTATCAGTATAAACTCACTTTTTTTTTTAAAGATTTTTATTTATTTATTTGACAGAGAGAGATCACAAGTAGGCAGAGAGGCAGGCAGAGAGAGAGAGAGAGGAGGAAGCAGGCTCCCCGCTGAGCAGAGAGCCCGATGTGGGGCTGGATCCCAGGACCCTGAGATCATGACCTGAGCTGAAGGCAGAGGCTTAAATCATTGAGCCACCCAGGCACCCCCAAACTCACGTTTTTTAATATAGTTAGCTAGCAAGTAAGAAAAGGGGATGAAGAATGACAGATATTTTCCTTCACATATCTTTCTATCTTTCTGGATCTGAAAAGGCAAAAAAGTAAGGGTGTAAGTTAAAGGGATAAGAATACACTTCACTAATGGAGATGGTTCCCTTGAATGGATTCTCAATGTGTGGACGAACTTTTTAGTTCTAATGGTTTGTGGTATACCTAAATTATTTTTCAGACCTAAGAAGGATAGACTTACAGAAGAAGGAATGAAGAGTGAAAACGTTTTTATTTTTAAAGATTTTTATTTATTTGACAGAGAGACAGAGAGAGATCACAAGTAGGCAGAGAGACAGGCAGAGAGAGAAGGGAAGCAGGCTCTCTGCCAAGCAGACAGCCTGATATGGAACTCGATCCCAGAACCCTGAGATCATGACCTGAGCTGAAGGCAGAGGCTTAACCCACTGAGCCACCCAGGTGCCCCAAGACCAAAAACATTTTTAAAGTTTCGATTCCATCTTGGTAGTCGTCTAGCCTAGACAACTGGCTAATCACTGGCTAATGAAAACATTGTTAGGTAGATACTTACTACCAAAGTACCTTCAGTCTTTCTTGGATGTCTTATGTAATTACCTGTTGATAGGCAGCAACTGGAGATGACCTATTTTAATTCAAGGAAAGTAATTTAGCTCTTTCTAAAAAGAGTACATAAACTAGTTTGTTTTTTTTTTTCCAGTTCTCAATTTTCTGTTTCACTGAAAATTAGTATATTTGACAGGGTTTTTATTTTGAGAAATACAAAGTAGTCTGTTTCCTAAATATATTAACACTATGGGGCACCTGGGTGGCTCAGTGAGTTAAAGCCTCTGCCTTTGACTCAGGTCATGATCCCAGAGTCCTGGGATCGAGCCCCACATCGGGCTCTCTGCTCAGCAGGGAGCTTGCTTCCTCCTCTCTCTCTCTGCCTGCCTCTCTGCCTACTTGTGATCTCTGTCAAATAAATAAAAATCTTTAAAAAAAAATTAATGCTAGTAAATGCCTCAGAATCAATTTTTTTCCTCCAAAATTGTAGGGAATTATTTTCCCTTCTCTTTCTCTCTCTTTCTTTTTTGGAATTAATAGTCAAGCATACAAATGTAAAAGCCATTAAAACCAGAATACTCAGTCTGCTAAATGATGATGAATCAAATCAGTGATAGGCACAGCATCCCTAAGTAGATATGTAAGGAATCAATTTGGATTTTGACAGCCCTCCTTAGATAATGTCACCATGTATAGAAGCCACCATTAGCCAATCCAGTAGATATAAATCAGTGAGAGCTGGGAGCTGATATGACAAATTCCACAGATTTCATTTGTTAAATTACTATTGGAATGATGTCGACCTGCAAACAGAATAAGAGAGAGCACACAAAGAAAGACAGTAAACATATGGGACAAAAGGTCCTGCACCTTACCATCCACAGGCTTGACTTCAGCTGGTATCTGTTCTTCCTGTCCTCCCATGCTGTTCTCTTTAATGCTTTCTATTTCCCGCAAAAACTCCTCCATGGAGGTGCTGTCTATGGAGGCTTGTGAGTTGGAGCGGCTAAATGCAGGAGAATGTAGGGACTCGTTGGAGAGCATCCTGTTAATTCTTCGGCAGCGAGGAATAGATTTTCTGCAGAAAGAATAATATCTGTTGTTAATAAAAATCAGTCTTTGATGTTATAAATCACAAAATAAAATTTAGGCTTAAAATCAGTGGAGAAATGAAGTTAAGTGTCACAGAGAGGGGTTTGGGAGAATAATCTGCATTCAGTGGTGGCCCTTCTATTTTATTCTCTATAATTCATAATGACTTTGTGGCTATGCAGGAATCCCCATGAAAATACTTTTTATAATTTTCACACACTCATAAAGTATGAAGTTACTTGTATTAGCCAAAACATATAGTTCAAGCCAATATCTCTGATGAACACAGCTACAAAAATCCTCAATTAGCAAACTGAATTCAATAATACATTAAAAGAATCATTCAATATCACTATTCCAAGGATGCAAGAATGGCTCAATATCTGCAAATCAATCAACATGACATATAACAATCACAAAAGAAAGAATATTAACCATAGATCATCTCAAAAGATGCAGAAAAAAACATAAAACAAAATTCAGTATCCATTCATGACAAAACCTCTTAATAAAGTGATTATAGAGGGAACATATCTCAACATAATAAAGGTGATATGTGACAAAGTCACAACTAACACCATACTCAGTGGTGAAAGACTGAAACTTTTCCTATAAGATAAGGAACAAAAATGTCTACTCTCACATTTTTATCCAGTACAGCTCTAGAAGTCCTAGTGACAACAATCAGATAAGAAAAAGATGTGAGGCTTCCAAATATATAAGGAAGAAGTGAAACCATCAGTATTTGCAGATGACATGATACTATATAGAAAATCCTAAAAATGCCACCAATAACTATTAGAATCAATCCATGAATTCAATAAAACCACAAGATACAAAATTAATACACTGAAATTTGTGGAGTTTCCTTTTTTTTTTTTTTAAGATTTTATTTATTTATTTGACAGAAATCACAAGTAGACAGAGAGGCAGGCAGAGAGAGAGGGGAAGCAGGCTCCCCGCTGAGCAGAGAGCCCGATACGGGGCTCGATCCCACAACCCTGGGATCATGACCTGAGCTGAAGGCAGAGGCTTTAACCCACTGAGCCACCCAGGCGCCCCGGAGTTTCCTTTTTTTTAAAGATTTTATTTGTTTATTTCAGAGAGAGAGAACATGCACACAAGTGGGGAGAGACAGGTCAAGGGAGAAGGAGAAGCAGACTCCATGCTGAACTGGGAGACTGATGTTGGGCTTGATCCCAGAACCCTGAGATCATGACCTGAACTGAAGACAGATGTTTAACTGAGCCACTAAGGTGCCCTGTAGTGCTTCTATACACTAATAATGAATTAGCAGAGAGAGAAATTAAGAAAATAATCCTATTTACAACATCATCAAAAAGAATAAAAGACCTAGTAATAAATTTAACAAAGGAAGTGAAAGACCTGTACTTTGAAAACCATAAGACACTGGTGAGAGAAGTTGAAGACAACTCAAGTAAATGGTAATACACATCATGCTCATGGACTGGAAGAATTTGTATTGTTAAAATGTCCATACGCCCCAAGCAATCTACAGACTCAATGCAATCCCTATCAAAATAATAATAGTATTTTTCACAAAACTAAAACAAATAATCCTAAGATTTTTATGGAACTACAAAAGAATTTGAAGAGACAGAGCAATCTTGAGAAAGATAAGTTGTAGGTATCACAATCACAGATTTTAAACTATATTACAAAGCTACAGTAATTAAAACAGTATAATACTGTCACAAGGCACATAGATCTATGGAACAGACTAGAGAACCCAGAAATAAGCCCACACTTATACAGTCAATTAATCTATAACAAAGAAGTTAATATACAATGGGGAAAAGGCAGTCTCTTCATTAAATGGTATTGAGAAAACTAGACAGGTACATGCAAAAGAATAAAACTGAATCACTCTGGGACACTTGGGTGGCTTAGTTGGTTAAGTGCCTGCCTTCAGCTCAGGTCATAATCCTGGCATCCTGAGATCGAGTCCCACATCGGGCTCCCTGCTCAGGGGCAGCCTGCTTCTCCCTCTGCCTCTGCTGCTCGTGGTCTCTCTCTCTATCTCAAATAAATAAATAAAATCGTAAACTTCCCCCAAAAAGTGAACCACCTTCCTATACCAAGATACAAAAATAAATTTAAAATGGATTAAAGACATAAATGTAAGACCTGATACCATAAAACTCCTAAAAGAAAACATGGGCAGTATTCTCTTGGACATCAGTCTAAGTAGTATTTTTGGGGATGTGGTTCCTCAGGCAAGGGTAACAAAAACAAAAATAAACAACTGGCAATCCATCAGGCTAAAGAACTCTGGACAGTGGAGGAAGGAAGGAAACAACACAACAAATAGGAAACTTATTGACTGGGGAAAGATATTTACAAATGGTACATCTGGTAAGGAGTGTATGGTGCACACTGGAAGGGTGATTTATGCAAGCATGACCCAAATGTCCCTGCTAATCATTATCTTGAGATCTTATCCTCCTTCTATATTCCCATCAAACAGAATGAGTAGAATATATTGTTCAGTTTTCAAGGTTAGGGGCTCCAGGGGTGTCAACCCAGAGCAACACCCTTATAGCTACAGATAGTTGCAGGCTAATAGCTATACTATAAAAGATTACAACACGTAGATTCCAGAAGTGGATGCTTTGTCCAGTTGGCTGTTTGTAGACATACTCTATGTAAGTTCTCCCAATAAATCTATGTCTTGATCTCCGTCTCTGAGTAATTTCTTCAATCTCGCCAGACCATCATACACCTCTGGCTTAGCGTCTGCTGGGATGTGGTTACACAAGGGGTTAATATCCAAAATATATAAAAAATTCATAAAACTCAACACCAAAAAAAAAAGTCTAAATAAAAATGAGCAGAGGACCTAAACAGACACTTTTCCAAAGAAGAAAAACAAAGTAGTCAAAGACACATAAACGGATGCTCAACATGATTAATTGTTAGGGAAATGTAAATCAAAACTACAATAAGATATCACCTCACACCAGTCAGAATGGTTAGTATAAAAAAGACAAAAAATAACAAGGGTTGGCAAAAATGTGGAGAAAAGGGAACCCCTGTGTACTGTTGGTGAGAATGTACATTAGTGCAGCCACTACAGAAAAAGAGTATGAAGGTTCTTCAAAAATTTACAAATAAGAATATAATTCAATCCAGTAATTCCACTTCCATGTATTTACCTGAAGAAAATTAAAACACTAATTTGAAAAGATATGTGCACCCCTATATTTATTGCAGTGGTATTTATAACAGCCAAGATATGGAAGAAACGTGTGTCCACTGATAGATGAATGGATAAAGAATGTGATAAACACACACACACACACACACACACACACACACACAAATATGGAGTATTACTCAGAGTTAAAAAGAATAAACTCTTGACTTTTCAGCAACATGAATAGACCTAGAGTGTATTATGCTAAGTGAAATAGGTCAGAGAAAAACAAATGCCATATGATTTCACTTATATGGAATCTAAAAAACAAAACAAATGAACAACTAACAAAAAATCAGAATCATAAATACAGAGAACAAACTGGTGGTTTCCAGAGGGGAGGGGAGAGGAGTAGAGCCATGCATGAAATAGGTGAAGGGGATTAAGAGGTACAAAATTCCAGTTGTAAGTCTTGGGGATGAAAAGTACAGCATGGGGAATATAGTCAATAAATTGTAATAATGTTGTTTGGAGACATACATTGACTATACTTGTCATCGTGAGCATTTTTTAAAAATATTATTAATATATAAATGTCAAATCATGAAACTCAGGTTTCAGTGGGCATGAGGGAATGAGAAGTTTTTGTTTAAAGAGTATAGAGTTTCAGTTTTACAAGAGAAAAAGAGTTCTGGAAAGAAGTAGTAGAGATAGTTACAACAATGTGAGTGTCTTGATACCACTGAGCCATATGCTTAAAAATGGTTAAGATGGTAAATTTTATCTTATATGTATTTTACCAGAATTTTTAAGATTTTATCAGAATTTTTAAAAATTGACAAAAAACTGGGAGCCTAGGAGGCTCAGTCAGTTGAGTAGCTGACTCTTTATCTCAGGATCATAAGTTCAAGCCCACACTGGGGTCGACACCAGGCATGGAGCCTACTTTAAACAAACAAACAAACAAACAAATATTTTTAACAAGTTGGCTGCTGAAATAATGAGATAGTGCGAGGAAATAATTTGTGACATTAAATAGAATTACCCTACATTAGGGTGAGGAAGAGGGTAATGACCTGGCCCACAAACACCCATAGTTAGTTCACGGAGAACCGTATTACCACAAAGCGTGGGGCCCAACCACTGAGGAGGGCAGAGCAGGCTCCTGTTATCTATGGAGGGCCACAATAGGACCACTGTCAATCTTGAAGACACACAGCTGAGAAGAGCATGGAGCAGCTTCATGGGGCACTTTCTCATGGAGTTGCTTCAATCACTAAATAAATTTGCACGTGTATGCCTTTAGAACATAAAACTATCGAACAAATGTTAGTTTAAAAATCAAGAGACACAATGGGGGGCATACATGCCAAAATGCTGGAATTCTCAGAAATTTTTAAGATTTGCATAAAAATAAAATTATTTTGGGAGCACCTGGGTGGCTCAGTGGGTTAAAGCCTCTGCCTTCAGCTCAGGTCATGATCCTAGGGTCCTGGGATCGAGCCCTGCATCGGGCTCTCTGCTCAGCAGGGAGCCTGCTTCCCTTCCTCTCTGCCTGCCTCTCCGCCTACTTGTGATCTCTGTCAAATAAATAAATAAAATCTTTAAAACAAAAATTATTTTTATGTGAGGTGGTGATGTGTTAAGGGATCTTATTGTTATGGTAATCATTTTGCAATATATACATGTATCAAATCAGCATGCATGCATCTTATATTTAACCCAATGTTATATGTCAAATATCTCAATAAAACTGGAAGAAATTCAAAATACATTTGATTTCTAAGACATATGATTGACAAATATCATATTTCCTAGGAACAATGTCTGATTAACAAGAACACTTCAGTCTCCAACCATGAATAACTGAGCTGCATTATGCAGTATGATCATCTGTTCTTACTCTTATGTTATTTTTTCCTTCTTATTAATCTTCCAATTTGGAGTGGGTGTGCAACTTCTTTCAAAGAACTCCAAGTATGCCTTCTTATCCTTGGTTAGGCAAAGTTGAACCAAAAGGCTGAAACTACCTCTTAACTAATGTGCAGTCTGAGCTGTTACACCCCAAACAAGAACTCCTAGACGGAAAGAGGCAACCAAAGCAATGGCATACCAGTATCCATCCGTGGCACTATGACTCATTTAGGGAAGTTTCATTTTTATATACAGAGCAGCAGTGGACTGCTATGGAATTTGGCCACGCCCTACAGCATATGCAAAGAACACTCATTTGAATGAGCAAACAAAGAGAGGGGAGTAAGAAAAATCCGTATGATATTTTCTATACCTCCAGGAATCCTACATTTATAAGTTGCTTTTAGCAGAAATTTCTGGAATTTTATCACTGATCCTAACACTATCATATTGATAAGTAATGCCAGGTTTGAACATCAACTGACCGTGAGTTAGCTAATTAATTTATAAAACTCAAAGCATTTTAGGAAAGTATGAACTATCTACTTTTATTTTCTTATGCTATGCTATGTGATAAAAATAATTTTAGGCAGCTGTGTTTAAAACTTGGGTGGTAAGAGTTTTCTACTGAATTCTTTACAGTTTGAGAAGACTGATTCTAATGGTTTTAGTACATATGAAATTGACAAAGGTATCATGATGCTTACTGCTTCCTTTATTATTTTTAGGCTCTTAAGACTTCTCCCTTTTGCAATAAGACCAATACTGAAAGCCACTAACAACTCTGTAGAACTCTAGTACAGAAACATCTACTCGTAAACATTCTGCTGGGGCAAGGAAAACAGAGGCAAAATATAGATCATGAGCATCTGAGTGACACACTGGTTCATTTTGAGATAATCCACCCAAAGAATTCTATAAATGCAGTGATCAACTTTTTTTTTTTGGCAAAGAAGTCAGACAGTATTTTTGGGAAAAGCACATTTGGAAGAGTTCTCACTTCTTTAATCAGGGATCCAAATATTTCCCCCTTCATCCCGGGACAGAGTAAGGGTCATGACCTTCCACTCTTAAAATATTACATAACTGTGATCCTGAGGCTCATCCAACACTTTGATGAGATTTAATCTGTAGTTTCATACCTTACCATATTAGGATAAATAGAGCTTAATTTTCTTAAACTGTTTGTATATTTTAATTCCAAAACAATACCAAAAAAACATTACACGAAAAACAGAATGCAATTGTATTACACAGTAACTTTTGTTGGTAAAACACCATTAGGTTTCAAATTAGATTTTAAGAGCATGGTAATTTCCATAAATCCAAAGTGGCATTAAAAAAAGATTTTATTATTCCATTAACAATAATAATGGAATAAAAATTCCATTATTTTTCTAGAAATGACTTATATTATGTAGTAATGATTACTGGAGATCTAAAACTTCTTAGAGTCTACCCTGATTTAGTATTTTACAACTTGAGAACAACATAAATACCTTAAAGTAGCATAATTCTCTCTTTACCTGTCAACTGACTTAAAAAGTCAATAATCTTTTTAAAAATTAAATAAGTAGTCTTTTATATTTATCCTTTATGGTGTTCTTATATTTATTCCCACATGTCTCTGTACCCATAACAGATCATTTGCAGTCAGCTCTGAGAACTTCATTTGGCATTTCCTCTTTTTTTTTTTTCCTTAGCACTTGTTGTACTGTGTATCTGCTGCCAACAAACTCCTTTAGATTTCTTTCTGAATACATCTTTAATTCCTTTTCAATGTGGTGAATTTGTTTACTGGGCAAAGAATTCTAGGCTAGCAGTTTTTATTGTTTTTTAAGACCTTTTATAAATGTCATCCCATTGACATCTGAACTCTTTAATCTGATCAGAAGTTTATTATAATTTTTATTGAGATACTTCTAAATGTCCTTTTTCTAGATGTTTTTCATAAATGTTCTCTTTCTATGTTTTTATGTTTAATTTATGTTTAATTACGAAATGCCTACACCGTGGTTTTGTTTTTATTTTGCATGAGATTTACTGAGTTTCTTAAAATCTGTGGGCCAATGTCTTTCATCAATTTTGAACAATTACCCATTTTTCTTCTTCCTCTTCTTCCTTTTTTATTTTTGGTCCCACTCTCTCTCTTGTCTTCTTTTGAACTCCAATAACATGTATGTCAGCCATTTGATATTGTCCCAAATGCCCCTCTTGGTCTGCTTTGCTTTTCCTCTCACTCTTTCTCTGTTTTTCAGTTGAATTTCTACTACCCTGTCTTCAAGTTCACTTTTCTTTTCTTCTATGCATCTAGTCCATTGTTAAGTTCATCCAAGGAATGCTTCAAGTCTGGTATTATGTTCTTTTCATATGTCAAGTTAGTTCTTTTTAGAGATTCTATTTCTCTGTTGACATATTCATCTTTTATCCATTTTATGCAACTTTTCCTTTGATTCCTTTAACAATTATCTTTATTTAAAGGTTCTTGTCTCTTAATGTCAAAGTCTGTGCCATCAGTATGCCTTCTATAGTGATCAAATACCAGTCAATTGTTTATGGGACACATTTTCCCTTTCTTTTACTAATCCCATAATTTTTTGTTCTGTGCAGACATTGTTTTTAAAGGAACTCTAGAAAACTGGAGTTAATAGCAATTTCCCTTTTCTTCTGTCTAGTAATTAGAGTAAGACACAGATCACTTCGCTCCAATTAGGAGTTGACCTGGGTCTGGGTTATATTACAACTTTAATCAGTTTTAGGTTACCTCTGGTTCTAAATGTTTTAAATGTCCTGTGTGTTTATAGTTCCCACCCCACCACCAAGGAGGGCTTTAGGTTAAACACCATGGAACTAAGAACTCTCTCTGATTTAGAGTCTAGCCCCCAGCCTCCTATATTGTAGGGCTCTCAGAAAAAAATCTCAAGGGAGATGATTATGAGGTGTGGAGGTCCTACATTTGGGGCTTCAACAGATTCCAATCTGCTCTGCAGTACAGACAGCCATTAACAGTTGTACTGCTATCTCCTTGCCACAGCAGAGGCCCTCCACCCAAGCAGTATCATCATCAGCTGTAAAGACTCAGGGGGGAAAATATGCCCAGGGAGGGAATGACAACTGGGCTCTGTCACCTAGGAGGAGCTCTGCCCTCCCTGAGATTTATCTCCTTTAGGTGGTGTGTCCATAGCTCTCCACCAGTTTTTAAAACATATCATGTTTACATTTATCCTTTGTTCTCTAGTTGCTATGGTGGGAAAGAGAGTCAGCCACCATGTAGTCTAGCCCTAAATGGAAGTAGAACTCCCACAGAACATTGTAAACATATCTGATTTCTTTTAACATCGTATTTGCTAATGAACTGCTAGCTCTAACCCAAGTCCAATTTTTCTAAGTATATTCCATAGAATATGTTTAAAAGATATAACTTTTGCTAAGAAATAACCTATGGGCCCTTACTGTCTCTTGTAAAGAATTTCATATATATCAATTTACTACCATACACATTACATCATTTGATCCTTACATTAACTCCATAAAGCAGCCAAAACAAGAATTCATGTCTCATTATATAATGAGGAAAACAGTTACCAACAGCAAAGTGGAGACACATAACTTCCCACTGCAATTACAATAAAATGTAAATGCTCTTCTAGGATTTCATGGCCCAGCACGTTCTGTCCTCAAACTGCTTCTGCAGTCACTCCTTATATCACTCTCTCCGGCGTTAGCACTAGGCATGCTAATCTTTTCTCAGTTTCTCTAAAAAGACAAGCTGTTTCTTCCCTCAGGAAATTTTCCTTTACTGGTTTTTCTGTCTGGAACATTCTCCTACTATTTCCATGCCAAGATGCCTCTCATCATTCAGCTCCCAAGGTAAATGTCACTTCCTCAGGGGATCTTTTCCTAGCCATCCTAAATTAGCATTCTTCCAGTTATCCGTCATCTCAGCTTTCTGCATTTCCTTTTCCCCATCCATCAACAACTTACACTTCATCTACTCACTTACTTCATTTTTGGGGATTGATTTTCCCCAGTAGAATATAGAGGAACCATGTCTGTCTCATTTACACAGTATCTGGTCAGTAACAGGAACTCAGAAATATTTGCCAGAATATAAATTCAAACCTTTCAATCCTGTCCAAATACTTTCCCTACAATAATCTTTCTTAATTTCAAAAGCCCCCTTAGGTATTACTGTATCTGTGTATGGCTATACATGTCTTTATACCATAAAAGAAATATAATATGGTTATTTTAAGAAAAACTGTGAAGCCAGCTGGCCCAGGTTTCAATGCGGGCTCTGGCACTTTCTGGATCTATGACCTACAGAGCAAGCTACTGAACCTCTGTTCCTCCACTGCCTAATCTGTAAAAAGGGAATATCAGTCACATACATGTCCTGGGGCTATTATAAGGATTGAGTTAATACATGTGAAATGCACAGCACATAGTAAGACCATGTGTTAATAACGGACTGCTATAATTTAATTTTTTAGCACACTTGTAACTAAACTTACAGTAAGGCTATAGTGGGTGCTAAAATATCATCAGGGCACTAAAATATCATAAGAAATATAATGAGATAAATAAAACTGCATTTGTCATAATTTTTCTCTGACCCAACCCCATGCCCAAGCCTTACTTCCTTAGGCCACAAAGGGCTATCTTACACAATTCTGGCCAAAGTCACATCATGGTTTCAGAGAGATCTTTTGTTTTACTGAAATAAGTGCTATCACTTTTTCTTCCTCATTCTCCCTTCTTGAAATGTAGACAAGATGACTAATGTCTCAGTAGGCATCTTGCAATGATGAGAGAAAACTCAAGAAAATTGCAGAGACAGGCCCTGCCATTACTGCATCTCAGAAATAATTTCAGATGTTGCCTATCTCTAAACTTCTCTAGAAATGTGAGGATAAGCTCCTAATTTTAAAAACAAATCTACCCTTTGTTGTTGTTATTGTTACTTGCAGTCTGAAGGACTCCCAAAGGATGTAACTGGAAAGAATACTTCATTAATTCATTTGCAATAGGGTAAGATTAGATGCCTTCTCTAACTCCACTCCTTTAAGGGAATTAGTCAAGTAAGAATAAACAGTCTTGTGTGCCTGAGTGGCTCAATCATTAAGCATCTGCCTTCAGCTCAGGTTATGATCCCAGGGTCCTGGGATCGAGACCCACATCAGGCTCCCTGCTCCATAGTGAGGTTGCTTCTCCCTTTCCCACTCCTCCAGTATACTTGTTTTCTTTCTCTCACTGTGTCTCGCTCTGTCAAATAAATAAATAAAATCTTAAAACAAAAACAAAAACGAATACATAGGCTTACTAAAAGAAGATGTGTCTAATGTAATGATCTTCAATTTAAGGAGCTACCAAATTATGTGCCTAATCCCATGTCTTGGTATGGCCTTGGTCAGTACACTCTAAAGTTAAACTTCATTCCCACTGAAGATATCCCTGTCTAAATATACAGGAATGTATTCACATTGTTCTCAAATCAAATATATTCCAAAAGAAGCAGAAAGAATATGCCAAAATCACAAAAATTTCCCCTTCCTCTTTCTGAAAAAAGGATTGAATTTTCCATTGTCACTCTCTTTGAATGATGCCAATGGCAGCTCAGCATAGTCATCTAGAGAAATCATCTTAGATCCTGACCTCAAGGAAGCCTTTGCATCAAAGCTCTTGCAAGTGAAATTGTTCAGTCTGTGGGACAGACCCTAGGCATAGTCCCCATAATGCAGTTGTTTGCCCTCTTAGTTCCCTCAGGAGGCCATTTAGGTAAAGTAAGAAGACAAATCCCTTGTTTTTATGCTCTGGTTTCTCAGCAATCTTTGGATTCTAACATGCTTAAAACAAGCTCAACTTGGATATCTTGCAAAAAGCACTTGAAAGGCAATGGTGATAAATGGAAGCTATAGTTTCAGAGTAATAGAAGCAAGAACACAGAGCAGGTTTCTCAGGCTCAGTGACTCTGTCTTTCAGTATCATCTGGCATCCTTCATTCTCCTACCATCCCGGTTTTCTGTTCCTCTCTTGGCCTGCCTCACCCCTCTTTGGAGAACAAGGAGAAAGCTAATGAAACTATTCCATCAAAAGGTAAACAGGTCTGCCTGAACCTCTCTGTTGGCAGAAAAAAAATACAGAAAAATGTGTTTGTAGATTAGGTGGAGGCTTAAAACAGCAAACATATCTCAGTTACTCCTCAGGGAATATCTGAAATGGTTCTGAAAGCTGGAAATTTTTCAGCTAACTGAGGTTCCTATCAGCAATTAAATTCTTATGCATGTATATATCACCTCTGAATACAAGCACGGGTCTAGAAAGGGGATAAATTGCAACCTGAAAAGAACAACTTCCAACCATTAAACATTGAACCCCAGGAATTTACAAAGGAGGAGCTTCAAATGGTACAACAAGCTCTTCGGCAAGAAAGAATGACAGAATCTCTTTTTGAGGGTAGAGGGAGGACAGCATGTTTTTCTGTATCTGTAGCTATAAAATAAAGTGAGCTCCATATGCTTGACTTTGAAATTTATGCCATGTTCTGTCTACTGCTTTACCAAGAAAAGGCCACTAAACCACATAATTAGAATACATCATTTATTTGGATATATGTAAACATTCATGAAAAAACGAGAATGTAATATTTCTTAAATTTCCCCTATGTTGGTTGAGGGAAGGGGTAAATAGAAAGTGACTGCTTATAGATATGGAGTTTCTTTCTGGCAAGATAAATATACTCTGGAATTAGTAGTGACAGTATCACAATTTTGGGGGCTGTACTAGAATCACTGAACTGTATACTTTATATTTTTGAACTGTATATTTTATTTTAAAAATTTTTATTGTGTTATGCTGATCATACTGAATTGTATATTTTAAAAGAATAAATTTTGTTATATTAGTTGTTCATCAATAATAAAACTATATGAGAAAATAATTCTAATTACTTTCTAAAATTTTGATAATTAAAAATGCTTTGACACTAACAACACAAAATACTGGTGAGGATAGGGAGAAAGAAGAATCTTCATTCATTGCTGTTGAGAATGCCAAAAACTAGAGTTGCTTTGGAAGACAGTTTGACAATTTCTTATAAAACTACATATACTCTTAACCATATAATACAGCAATCACGCTCCTCAGTATTTACCTAAAGTAGGTGGAAACTTATGTTTACCCAAAAACCTGCACATGGATATTTATGGCGCTTTATCCATAATTGCTAAAATTTGGGAATAAAGATGTCCCTTAGCAGGTGAATGGATAAACATGGTACAGCCAAATAATGGAGTATTATTAAATGCTAAAAAGAAATGAGCTATCAAATCATGAAAAGACACAGAGGAACCTTCAATGTATATTTCTAAGTGAAAGAAAACAATCTGAAAAATCTACATACCATATGATTCCAACAATATGACACTCTAGAAAAGGCAAAATTATGGAGATAGTAGAAAGACCAGTGGTTGCCAAGGTTTGAGGGGGCGCTGGGAGGGATGAAACACATGGAGCACAGAGGGTATTTAGGGCAATGAAAACATTCTGTATGATACTTTAATGATGGATACAGGTAATTACACATTTGTCCAAGCCCACAGAGTGCACAATTCCAACAATGAACTCTACTGTAAACTATGGACTTTCAGTTGATTACAATGGGTCAGTGTAAAGTCATCAATGTAACAAATGTACCACTCTGGAAAAGGATGTTAATAATAGGGGAGACTGTGCATGTGCACTACAGGTGGTATATGGGAAGTCTCTGGATCGTCCCCTCAATTTTGCTTTGAATCTAAAACTGCTCTTAAAAAAAAATCTTAAAAAAGTTTTTTTTGTAATTTCAAATAAGTTTTAGGAATCAAAAAAAAAAATCAAATTTTCAAAAGGGGCCATGGAGAGAGACACTCCTATGAAAGTCTATTGGCTGTTTTAAGCAAAGTATAATGGTCATAGATGGGAAACAGTCTTACCCATTTGACTAATAATCCTCTAAATAGGTGACGGGCTAAAATGTCTGTTTTTAAGGCAAAGGGAATCACCAAGTGTGAACATTTTAAACAAATACACAGTTTATGACTTTGATGTAGATTGATTTTGCTGAAGCTCAATCCCCTAAGTAACTAATCACATTATCCTCAAAGATAAGTTAAAATTATTAGTGGAAAACTAGTTTGGTGACACCTAATCATTGCTTAGAGGCTCATATTTTTTATTCAATTAGGAACTATGGGGGAGTGTCTATAAAACAGAATGCAAGGAAAAAGCAGCTTTCCCTTGCTCTTTAACAGAATTCTACACTTTACCTCTTCAGTGATGTATGTCATTAGAAAAGTCTTGGAGATTTATGTATTTTGTGCTTCTAAAATTACTCTTCTCCAAGAAATCTACATAAATTTCTGGAAGATTGTCTTCTTAGTTCAAAATTAAGCCACACATTCTCTCTCTTGATTAGTAATCAATTATTACCAAATTTCAGGGTATATTTTTGTTCTGTGGTTCCAAAGGGCTGCTGTGGCCAGTACTATTATGCATGACTTTCAAAGCAACTGACCAGATAAGTTCTCAATCTGGTGTCATCTGAAAGTGTGCCTCTTTGGTACTCTTGACAGTTGCTAGAATGCAACCATGTAACCTCTTTCCTTCTACATCTCTAGTGTCTATTTATTGTTGTTATTACCTAGTCATTAAATGGTCAGCCACAAAACATGAAAATGCTATTCTAGGGCATCCTTGTACTATTTTATAATTCTTTTGTCTATTGTCCTTCTCCAGCTCCAAAAATTCAATGACAGAATCACAAACAAGATCAAAGGTATAATCAGGCAGTAGCTCAGCTTCGGGTCCCACACAGTCATTCCCATGTGCATGTTCATTCTCATGTACATGGATTTTAAACAGCTAGCTGTGTGGTCCATCCTATTAAGGTTTTCATCTGGCCTTTTTCCTCACGGGGCAATAGTGTCAGCTCAACTTCAAACTATTTAGTAAAAATCCAACGTAAATATAAACCCAATTTATTAAATTCTGGCAGGAATGAATTGGCCATTTGGATGAATAATTATCCCCGATTCTCCTTTTTCACAATACATTTTCCACACTCAGACTTATTACATGATGGTTTTAGTTCTATAGGGTCCCTTGAGCAATAACAACTTTATGTTCCATTTGTTTTCATTGGCTAACCTTAAGATGGTGGCTCCTATCTTCCATACAAACAGCTTTAAATTGGAAACCCATAACTAGTGTTTCCAATGAAACAGAGGATCCTAGAGTTGGGGAACTGAGAGGAAATTTGAGCAATGCCCAAATAAATCACATTTTACAGATGAGAAAAATGACGCTTAGAGAAATTGAGTAACTCATCTAAGAGCGCACAGAGCATACAATGCTAATTATTGAGAATTATAACTATAAATTTAATCTTCTTATATCTAATTCCATATTTGTTTTCCCTGGTCACCAGTCTCCTAATTCATTTATATTTTATATTCTTTACTCATTCACACACAAAAAAAAAACCACCACCAACAAAAAACCCAACCCAAAAGCTTCATACTTTTACATTAGACAATTCTTTTTTCCCTTAATGGATTTCTTAAAATACACATGATAATCAAATGGATCCTATTTTTATCATATGTTGAAAAGTCTATCAGTAGTCAAAATTTTCACTAAATAACAAAGAGAGCTATCTGTAAAAGTGCCCCACAAGAAAAAGATTTTTTATTACAAAATTCTCTAAAAACCTGATATTCTGCCAGTTAATAAAACTGGCAATTGTAACAGACCATATACACTGGCTATAAAATACATATACCATATATTTAAAAACAACTATGATACATTTCATCTACAATTAATATATTAGCACTGTTAAAAATAAATCACATTTTTAATTTATCCATAGGCTGGTATATCATGATGTATTAGCATTTCTTGAAATAGTGTCAATAATTCACATCTTTTATTTAAAACCATTCAAAGAAGTAGAAGCTGAATTCCATTTGCTCAATTTTCCTTGTGGCATGTAGAGACATTTCCCAAGTATAACAGCCAGGTTAAAATAAAATAATAAATTCTAAATTCACATTTTTATTATTGTTGCTATTGTTAATCATCATCATCGACATCTAGTTAAAGGTAATTTCATTTGGTTCTCTACCTCACCCTCTCCAATTTAGTCTTAACATTGTTCATCATAAGATAAATTCCTTTAGCAAGCCATTAAGAGCCTGCAGTCAGCGCACTTTGCATACTCTAAATATGCCATAAAAACAACTGTGAGAATTAAGGTCCTCAAAGTCCAGTTACAGAATGACAGGGAAAGGCACTGACCAGTAACTTGAATGCCCATGTTAAAATGTGAACTTTGGAAAAACAAGAGCTGTAAGTTCTACAAAAGAGAATCAAATAACTAATTTCATAATGGTTGACACCTCAGGTGGTGGGGGCTCTTGTTGCCATTGCCTCTGAAACTACAACATTCAAGATGAATAGCTTTAGTACTTCAGTACCTAATCCCTGACAGCAGACAGACAACTATAAATCCCTGATCAATAGTTTATACCATGGGAAATAGAGTGATTTCTTTTCTGTCATTTTACAGGAAGCTTTTTCTTTCTAAGAATAACCCAACCAGGAAGTTCTCCCTCTTCTAAGGCTTCTATCCACTCCTTTCCAGTAACATTATCTTCTTTCTTTACCAATAGCTGGGATTAATTATGATAATCAGTAATTCCCTGAATAGACTCTTGTGCACAAAACTGGTGAGCTTGTGTAAAGAAGAGATACAAATGACACAAAGGACTTAGGTCTTCTATTTTATTGTGTTTGCTTTCGTTTATTTAAAAAAGAAGCTGACTCTTCATGGTTTTTCATAAATGGGCAAGAGTTTTCATTTTTGCTTTCATTTTCCTTGCAAAAGCTCCTTCTTTAAAGCAAAAAGTAGCAGATTCTGCTTAACAGAATATCTGTACTTCAGTAGATTATAAAATAAAATTCTACCAGGGTTTCTGTTAGCCTATATAGAACCATTATATGAATTCAATAAAGTCTATCCTCTCTGAAAAAATATGGCTTGCCTAATGGGTCAGAGCTGAATCTCTGCCCCACCTGACCCTTTGGCATTCTTATTCAATAAATAACTTGTACAACTATATTCACTGACCTTGAATTTTACTAAATGACTCAGTTTCCCACTTATGTCCCTTACAGAATTATTCTAGGAAAATGCCACTCTCCAGCCAAAATGCTAAAATCACATCTTACAACAACAGCAGCAAAAGAACAGCGTTCTTAAGTTTTGGATAATGTGGATATATATTAATTCATTAAGGAAAAAAATAATAATTATGGGAAAGATTGTGAATATTAGTAATGGTTAATGAGTAACCCTTTGAGAAATATGATTTTTCACAAAAAGATTTTATTGGTGTTATTATCTGTGACAGAAAAAAAAAAAGCACTATGTTTTTCTCAAAAGAAAGCATAAAAAAAGCATTATAATAGAAAAAAAAAAATTGTAGTGTTAAACCTCCAGGACAATGGTAAGTGAAAACTTCCCAAGCCTCTCCTATACCTCTGCACTTCCAAACATAATAAGCAGGGATACATATGCTCTGTTGTACTTCAAAGTATATTTGGATGTACTTAACAGACATGTATTAAAGGACCACTGCAGAGCAAACTCTTAGAAAATGTTTACTGAATGAACAGTATAGACTTTGCAAAGGAATGGAAGCTAGGACCATTTCCAAATCTGAGGAATAGCCACATGATAATCAACGAATTCAAAAAGCATATAATCAACCGGTTCAAAAATGATACCTGCCCCTCTCTTTTCTTTCCTCAAACATTTCCTTCTCTCTAATCTACCAAAATAGTTATTAAAAGCATTAAAAATCTTTCATTTTAAGATGTTTTACTCATTCATTCAATGAACATTTATTAATTTAACAAATTAAGTTTTGAAGAAACTTGGAAAAACATGACTCTAGTAGTTGTAGCAGCAAGAAGATTCAGGATCCAGGACTATTCTTCAAGTGGCCAAATACCATGGAATTTTTACAGTGTGATTAGACTAGTACTTTCTATTATATTTCATTGAGTTGATAATTCTTTCTTCTTGAAACATTAGTCCAGTGGCTGATAATTTTATGTTGTGAAAAATTTCTCAGAGAACTTGATAAAATGCATGTACCTGGGCCCTACTCAAAAATTTTCAATTCAGGTTTGGGGAAAGACCTGAGTATATGTATTTTTACAAACTCTACTCCCATGCTTATCCTCAGGAATTCTGGTGTCACTCATTTGTAAGTTACCTATTTGTGAGAAACACAAATCTGTCTTCTAGCAAGGCCATTCTATCCTGATTCTCATTAAACGCTTCCAACCAGTACTTCTTTGCCTATTTTCTGAATCCTCTTTAACCACAGATCCTTAAATATTAGTATCTCTCTCAAAGTTCTTCATACTCTATGTATCTATATAGATCCCTCCCCTTCAAAAAAAACTTTTCCAATGTCAGAGTTTAGTGTTAACCTATATATTAATATCTTCCCAGTCCTTAACTCCATTCCTGACTACTCTCTCAGACTCTCTCTCAGACTCACCCAAGGGCCTACTGGTCATCTCTACCTAGATATTGCAATGAGATTTCAGGACAATGGTATCCTCAACCACACATCCTACAGATTAAAGGCTAAATGGCTCTCGCCACACTTTCCCAAAGCTTGGAGTCTTCCCTCCCCTCCTGACTTAAGATCCACCTTAGGTGGCCTTTCCCTAAGCAAAGAACTTCTCAAACCCATTCTGCATTCCTCTTAACCTGGGCTAATGGAATTCTGAGCATACTTTTATCAATGCACTTACTGGTAATTCTATGAAAGACATAAAAGTAATTTGTATGTGAATGCTTTCGAATTCACATGAAGATAAAGACCATTAAACTAGAATATTTTTTCTATTCAGCTTCAACCTTCTTACCAATCAGCCAAAATGTTGGCTTGGCAGCAGAAAAAAGAATACAAGGCTTTTGCAAAGTATCCAAGAATTTAATCTGAGAGTGATTTAGAGGTGAAAGTGAAATAGGAAACGTGTAAAAGGAACAAAAATGTATTGCTGACTACAATATGATAATGATGATGATGATGAATAACTTAACCAATGTTTATTGAGTACCTACTAGTACTAGGTATGAGGCTCAAGGTGCCAAATACCATAAGAGTGGCTGGGTGGCTCAGTCAGTTAAGCATCTGCCTTTGGCTCAGGTTATGATCCCAGGGTCCTGGGATTAACCCCCAGGCTGGGCTCCATGCTCAGCAGGGAATCTGCTTCTCCCTCTCTCTTTGCCCTTCCCTCTGCTCATGCTTTCTCTTATTCTCTCTTATAAATAGAACCATAAACCACAAAACCTAACACTCATTGAGATTTCTAGTAAGGACAAATAAAACCCAAACAAATACTGTATATATTCATGTATGCAGATGTGCAATTAAAAATTCATAAAGTGAGGGACACCTGGTTGACCCAGTCGGTTAAGTGTTTGCCTTTGCCTCTGATCATGATCCCAGGGTCCTGGGATCAAGTCCCACATCGGGCTCCTTACTCAGTAGGGAGCCTGTTTCTCCCTCTGCCTGCTGTTTCCCTTACTCGTGCTTTCTCTCTCTTTCTCTGACAGATAAATAAATAAAATCTTAAAAAAAAAAAAATCATAAAGTGAGCTTCCATTTCCAACCATGAGAGACCAAGAGGGTTCAGAATTACCTTCCTACTGTAAACAACTAGGAAAGTGGGCAAAGAAAGGAAGCAATTGTTTTTAAACTTTAAAAACAGGCTATGCAGGACTGTGATGCCAGGAGAAAGTAAACAAATGCAATGAGACTCCCAGTGGATATGCCTATCTACTTGGAGGCAATTTCACAGAGAAGGAGATCCTGAAGATAACCCAGCAGCTGTCTCACAGAGGTAAAAGAGCAGATATCAAAACTCAGAAAGGCTGAGTCAGCTAGAATGTGCTTGTCAGAGTACCAGAATGGCTGGATCTATGAAGTGAAATTGCTTCAGGAACTGGCATAGGGGTCCCCTTGACTATTTGGTTAAACACCTACCAGGGCTACAGAAGTTGAACCTTCACAATGGTAGGTACAAATTAACTCCTGGGAAAAGAACCAGCAAGTTTTAATACAAAAAAATTTCCAGACTTCAAACAAGGTTAGCAATGTCTGCATGTACAGTGGTGTATATATTAGAAATATATCAGGTGGACTTTTGCTTTCACCCATGACAAAGTATAATACTTAACATTAGCCAGAGTAAAGAAAAAGAGTACACAGGACATACAGTAGAACCCTTAGAAGTCTCATGTCTTACTAGTAGGATTAAAACTACTCTAGTTGGGGCACCTGGGTGGCTCAGTGGGTTAAGCCGCTGCCTTCAGCTCAGGTCATGATCTCAGGGTCCTGGGATCGAGTCCCGCATCAGGCTCTCTGCTCGGCAGGGAGCCTGCTTCCTCCTCTTTCTCTCTGCCTGCCTCTCTGCCTCCTTGTGATCTCTCTCTGTCAGATAAATAAATAAAATCTTTAAAAAAAAAATACTACTCTAGTGAGAGGTAGACTAGACACTAGAATGCACTGGCTTTCCCTCAAATCCACAAACAATGGTTTGCCAAAATAAATCTGTGCAATCTTTAAAGAAATACAATAAAATTTAATAAACCACGTCTAAAATTTGCAAGTTCAATTGGCCAAACAAAATTAATAGATATGAAAAAGGAAGAAAAAAGTGACTCATAACCAAAATAAAACTGGCCATAATAAAGACACAGGGACAATGAAATTGGCAGGAAAAAAGGTCAAAAGAGCTATAATGAAAATACTCAAAATACTTAAGGACTTAAGATATGAACATAATGCACAAAGAAACGGAAGATACAAACAATGAAATTTCTATAAGTAAAAATACAACATGTGAAATAAAACATTCATAGAATGAATTAACAGTAGATTTGATACTGGAAAAAAATATCAGTGAACTTGAAGAGGCATCAATAGAAACAGCATAAACAGAGGTGCACAGCTAAAAAGGAGTGAGAAACAATAAACCACAGCCTCTATGACCAACAGGAAGATGTCAGGTGGTCCACAGCCTCTATGACCAACAGGAAGATGTCAGGTGGTCTAATAAGTTTATTGCTTCCAACCAAGATGAAGTAGCAGGAACCAGATTTACCTCTGGCCTGAAATGAACAACATACACATACATCCACACACCCACCCACACTATTAAAAGATTCTCAAGATTATTAAGTGATGGGAGACTAAAAACAGTGATCACAAGCACAGAAAACAAAGAGTCCTGTAATAGCCCCAGGTTAGAGAGAGCTATCAGGCTATGGTTCCCATAACAGGAAACCCAGCTGAGGCTGCTGGTCTCTCAGAGTTTAAGAAATGCAGCTGAAGTCAAGGAATCTATGGAGCTCACAGAGTAGGGTACTGAAGAGTACCTGGTACTCTCCAGAGGATTCCACTCACGTCTTCAGTTTTCATATATGGAAACTACCACAGGCTAGAAGTCACCAGAGAATAGGATCCCCAGTAATCACAGAGGGTAAGGAATAGTTTGTATTCTCAGCAGACAGAGTGAAAAAGCTCATGGTTTACAGGACCTTGGATAGAGTACTCAGAAGCATTTTATCTCTACCATAGGGATAACTCTCCCATAGAGTAAATGCTACTCTCATCACACCCAACAAATTTTAAAAGCAAGACACCATAGTTTTCAAGTGCCAGAAAAAAAAAAATCAAAAATATTTACAAAAATATAAAAATATCTGGTCCCAACAAGATAAAATTCACAACATTAATTACAATTAAAAAAAATTATCAAGCTAGCAAAGGAGGAGAAGGCTGTGGCCAAGAGGAGAAAACTCAATCAATACAAACAGATGTAGAAATGACACAGGTGATAGAATTAATAGACAAGCACATTAAATAAGTTACTATAATTTTATCCTGCATGTTCAAGAAGCTAGGGGAAAATGATGTGTTGAGTGAACAGAGGGAAGATTTTGAAAAGACGCAAACAGAATGTCCAAATTTGATGAAAACTCTCTAAAGTCCCTGATTTTAAAAGCTCAATAAACTCAAAGCATAAGAAACACACAGAAAACTATGGTGGCACATCATAATCAAATTGTTTAAATCAGTGATAAAGAAAAAAATTCTTAAAATCAGAGTAAAATACAAAAACAGCATGTAAAGAGGAACGAATAAAAGAATACCAGATTTTATGTCAAAAACAATGTAACCTAAAAAAAGCAGAGCAACATCTTTTAAATACTTGAAGGAAAAACTATCAACCTACAATTGTATACTCAGTGAAGCCATCTTTCAAAAATTAAAGAGAAATCAAGTTTTCTCAGGCATAATAAAAATCATAGATTCATGAGCAGCAGAACTTTCTTTCAAGAAATGTTAAAGGAAATCCTTCAAATGGAAGGAAAATATCTAGCAAAACTTTGATCTGTACAAAGAAAAGAGGAACATAAGAAATGGTAGTTACACAGGTAAATATAAAAGACTTTACCTTATTAGTTAAGTCTCCTTAAAGGCTAATAGATTGTTTAAAACAGAAATAATGTTATTTCATATTAATAATATTAAAATTAATCCATAATATATGTTATCAAGTAATACTTAATTGAAGGTAGACATAAGAAACAAAGATTAAAATATGTAGCTTAGGGACGCCTGGGTGGCTCAGTTGGTTGGGCAGCTGCCTTCAGCTCAGGTCATGATCCCAGCATCCTGGGATCGAGTCCCACATCGGGCTCCTTGCTTCGCGGGGAGCCTGCTTCTCCCTCTGCCTCTGCCTGCCATTCTGTCCGCCTGTGCTCGCTCTCTCTCCCTCTCTCTCTGACAAATAAATAAATAAAATCTTAAAAAAAAAATATGTAGCTTAAAGCAAACACTAAAACAACACAAAAGATCTATTAAATAAAAAATACCCAATATATCCAAAAGCAGCCCCCAAAATGAAGAAAAAAGGATAAGAAAGACAATTATACATAATATAAAAATAGTAAATTTACACCCAACCATATTACATTAAAGTGAACATAGTTCAAACTTCCAATTAAAAGACAAAGATTGTCAGATTTGGTTAAAATCAAGACATTTAAAAGCACTGTTGACAAGAAACACACCTCAAATATAAAGACACAGTTTAAAAGTAAAAGGATTTTAAAAATGTCATGCTAAAAAAATAAAATGAAAACTAGATGGCTGTATTAGTAACAGAGAAAGTTGATTACAGAGCAAAAAATATTACTAGAGATTAATAAAAATCATTTTATAATAGCAAAAAGGTCAATCAAGAAGAAATAACAAGCTTAAACTTTTACATACCAAATAACAGAGCATCAAAACATATAAAGCAAAAACTGATGGCCAGCAGAGAGATAGACAAAAATTACAATTACAGTAAGAGATTTCAAAAACCCTCTTTCAACAATGTGTAGAACAAGTACAGAGTAAATCAGTAAGTATATAAAACACAACTTACTTAACTGAAAATTACAGAACACTCTATCACCAATAGCAGAATACATATTCTTTTCAAGAGTACATTTACCCATATAGATTATATTTGGTCCATATAACCAGTATCAATAAATCAAAAATAATTCAAGTCATAGAAACATATTCTTTGACTACAAATGAATTAAATTAGAAATCTATAGCAAGAATACATGTAGAAAATCCTCACAAAACTAAAGAACACATTTCTAAATAACCAATGGGTCAAAAAAGAAAACAAGATGAAATTATAAACTATGAGAGTAGTAAAAATACAACGTTAGGACAAAAGTTGTGGGATACAGCTAAAGTTATTTATAAGTTATTTATAAGGAGGAAAATTTATAGCATGAAACAGTCATATTAGAAAAGAAGAAAGCTATCCAACCAATGACTTCAGTTTTCATTTTAAGAAAATCAGAAAAAGAATAAATTAAACCCAAAGTCAGGAGTGCCTGGGTGGCTTAGGCTTAAGTGTCTGTCTTTGGCTCAGGTCATGATCCAGTGGTCCTGGGATCCAGCCCAGCATCTGGCTGCCCCCACAGCAGGAAGCCTGCTTTTCCTTCTCCCACTCCTCCTACTTGTGTTCCCACTCTTGCTGTATCTCTCTCTGTCAAATAAATAAATAAAATCTTAAAAAAAAAAAAAGTAAGCAGAAAACAGGAAATAACAAAATATGAAAAATAATAGTATAGGGCGCCTGGGTGGCTCAGTGGGTTAAGCCGCTGCCTTCGGCTCAGGTCATGATCTCAGGATCCTGGGATCGAGTCCCGCATCGGGCTCTCTGCTCAGCAGGGAGCCTGCTTCCTCCTCTCTCTCTCTGCCTGCCTCTCTGCCTACTTGTAATCTCTCTCTGTCAAATAAATAAATAAATCTTTAAAAAAAAAAAAAAGAAAAAAAAAGAAAAATAATAGTATAAATCAATGAAACCAAATGCTTGTTGTATTAAAGATCAATAAAATTAACAGACCTCCATCCAGATATAATAGGGGAAAAGGGAAGAAGACACAAACTAGCAACACATACAAGATGAAAAAGGTGACATCATTACAAACTTTACAGATATTAAAAGAATATGGAAATATTATAAACAACTTTAGGCCAGTAAGTTCAACAACTCAGTTATTAAAAAAAAAAAAAAAGATTTCTTATAAGACACAAACTGCCAAAGCTCACTCAAAAAGACACAGACAATCTGAATAGTCCTATATGTGTTAAGCAAATTGAACTTGTAGTAAAACATCTTCCCACAAGGACAACTCCAGGTTTAGATGGCTTTACCACAGAATTCCACCAAACTCTGAAAGAAGTAATTACCAACTCTACACAAATTCTTTCAGAAAATTAAATAGGAGGAAACATTTACAAACTCATTCCATAAGACCAGCATTACCCAAATACCAAAACAAGACAAATACTACAAGAAATGAAAACCACAAACCAAAGCCCTCCATGTGCATAAATGTAAATATTCTTACAAAATTTACCATGTCAAATCCAAGAATATATAAAAAGGATAATACATCATGACCAATTGGGATTCATCCTGGGAGAGCAAGGATGATTTAACATTTGAAAATGGTTAGTTCGTTTAATTCATCAAACTTAATTATCTTTTAATTATTAACAGAGTAAACATTGAAACCACGATTATAGAAAGAGATACGGGAAAACCATTTGACAAAATCCAGTACCCATTCCTATAAAGAAAAAAGAAAGAAAGAAAAAACAAACAACAAACAAAAACTTTGCAAATTAGGAATAGAATTACCTCAGCTTGTAAAGGGTATCTAGGAAAAACTAATATACCATATTTAATGGTAAAAGACGAAATGTTTCCCGCCTAAGATCAAGAACAAAGCTGGACGACTGCTCTCACCACTTTTAATCAAGATTGTGCTGGAGATTCTAACCAGCACAATCAAACAAGAAAAAAAGAGAAAAGATATCCAGATTCGAAGGAAAAAACTAAAAGTATTTGTAATGCAGATATCATGATAGTCTAGGTAGGAAATCCTTCAGAATATAGAAAAAAGGTCCTAAAATTAATAGATTAGTTCAGCAAAGTAACAAGATAAAGATCAATATATAGTATTTTATACAATATATAACATATAATATAAAAAAAAAACCCTGCATTTCCACATACTAACAACGAGTAATTAGAATCAACATTTAAAAACAATATCATTTCCAAAGCATTAAAAATGTAAACTACTTAGGATGATAAATCTGACCAAAAGATGGGAAAGATCTATACACTGAGCTGAGAGAGATTAAAGAAGACTTAAATAAATGGAGAAATGTAAGCTGTACATGGATTGGAAGATTCAGTACTTTAAGATATTTATTCTCCCCAAATTGATCTATTGATTCAATACAATCCCAAAGTCCAAACAGGCTTTTTTTTGTAGAAACTGGCATGATTTCTACAGTTGATATGAAAATACAAAAAACACAGACTAACCAAACGACTATGGAAAAAAAAAACGAAAATCAAAACACATATATTACCTAAATTCAAGACTTATATAAAGCTACAAGAGAAAGCCATATAATATTATGATCAAACACACTAAGATCCAAAGGAAGAGAAGAGAGCCCCAAACTATTCACACAAATATTGCCAACAGGTTTTCAGCAAAGGTGCAAAGGCACTTCAGTGAAGGAAAGAAGAATCTTTTTAATAAGCAGTGCTGAAACAAATGAAGACCCATTTTTAAAAAGAAGGAATAAAAAGAATTTCCATCCATTATCTCAGACTATATATAAAAATCAAATCAAAATGGGTCGTATAGCGCACCTGGGTGGCTCAGTCAGTTGGGCATCTGCCTTCGGCTCGAGATTGAGTCCTGCGCCGGGCTCCCTGCTCAGTTGAGAGCCTGGTTGTCCCTCTCCCTCTGTAGGCTGCTCTGCCTACTTGTGCTTTCTATCTCTTTCAAATAAATAAATAAAATCTTAATAAAAAAAATAATTCAAAATGGGTCATACACCTAAATGTCAAACCCAAAACCTTTCCAAACTTCTTAAAGAAAACATATAAAGGGTGCCTGGGTGGCTCAGCCCATTAAGTGTCTGCCTTTGGCTCAGGTCAGGATCCGAGGGTTCTGGGAGGAGTCCTGAATTGGGCTCCCTGCTCAGTGGGGAGTCTGCTTCTCCCTCTCTGCCTCTTCCCCTGCTTGTGTTCTCTCTCTCTCTCTCTCTGTCAGAAAAACAAAATATTTTTTAAAAAAAATTTAAAAATATGGGAAAACTTTTGTGACCTTGAGTTTATGTAATAATTTCAAAAGCAAGACACAAACAACATGGTCTGTAAAATAAAACCTATATAACCCGGACTTAAAATCTGCTCTTCAAAGGCACCGGTAAAAGGATGAAAAGATAAGCTATATTTTATAAGAAAATATTTGCAAATCACAGACCTGATTAGATACTTGTACCCAGCATATTCAAGAATTTTCCAAATTTAGTAATAATAAAACAACTGAATTTTTACAATGAGCTAATGATTTGAACATTTTGCCAAAGAAAACTGTACACATTGTTGAGAGAAAAATGAGATGTTGTATAAACCAAGAAGTAATACTTTCTCTAAGATACCATCCCTGATCTTATAAGATGAAAATTCTCTACCAACGTATATACTGCATTGACTTGAAGCTATGACTCACCTAGTTTCTAAAATGAAATTAGAAATTATGTTAGATTTATTGTGACATCCTCCAGCATAGGTCCTCACATGATGTCTGCTTTACCCAAGTACATATTAAATATATAAAGATGGATGAATAGTAGGTATATAGGGAAATTCCTTTTTAATTGAAAGTTGTATTAAAGAAACATGCTTCAGAAAATTATTTTAGGGGTGCCTGGGTGGCTCAGAGGGTTAAGCCACTGCCTTCGGCTCAGGTCATGATCTCAGGGTCCTGGGATAGAGCCCCCGCATTGGGATCTTTGTTTGGGAGGGAGCCTGCTTCCCCCCCTCTCTGCCTGCCTCTCTGCCTACTTGTGAACTCTCTCTGTCAAGTAAATAAATAAAATCTTAAAAAAAAAAAAAAGAAAGAAAATTATTTTATAGGTGTAATCATTTTATAATTTCTTTTATGTGCTCTAGAAAATTCTGAATTTTATTAAACAAAATAAATAATTCTTCTTCCTTCCAAGTTTAATGCTTTTCCTTTAACTTCAGGTTTCATTTAAAAAAAAAACAAAAAACTTGTTTTTATAAACCATTATCTGAAGTTAATCACTGTTCTCTAATTTCCTCTCTCTCACAGACCTCCAAATTGTAGAAATCAGTTCCAGGCAGTGCCAGCTCTCAAAAGATAACAGAGCTATGCTATTATGGAAGAGAAAAGGAAACAGAAGACTGGGGAAAGGGAGAGGGGGAGAAATATCATGTAAAATTTCATGGAAACCCAGAGTTCTTAAGCTGTATGTATTGTTCCAGAGACAACTGCCAGGATGATTCTGGCCTCAGACAACACTCTGAAGCCTTGGCTCTGAGAGCATCCGGAGGACAGAGATCTAGGACTTGACAGCCATCTTTTCTTTTCCAATCTCAAAGTGACAGAGAACAAATGCCAAGAAGCATCAGAGTGATCAAGGTTTTTTCCATTTCTAAAGTCTTGCTTCAGGTGGGGCATAGCAATGCCAAAAGGGGAGGGGGAGGAGCTGTCCTCCCAAAACAGGACAGATTCTGAAGTGGATATATCTTACACAGAAACTTAACCTTGTATAACACCTGAACCCTAACAGACAAACAGGCAGAGACCCATTAAGCCCCGAAAATCTATTTACTTTCAATAAATATTTACTGGACATAGGCATATAAATTTGGCCCCTCTGCTGAGCTCTGAAGGCTGCCTGGATAAACCTTATTTTATTGCCATTATCAGTTTCCAGAGCTCTCTGCCAGCAGCCACCCTGACTAATGTCTGTTTCTTATTTCCCATTTGCTATTTGTTAAATTTAAACTTTTACATTAAATTCGAATGAAAAGTAAAATCACAGATTTCATGTGTGGCGAAAAGGAAAAAGAAATACAAATAGGAAGATTCAGAATGACATGGGACTTTCCTCCTTTCATTCACCAAAGGTCTGATGGGACTATATTAGACAGGTTAACCTGCCAATCTCATTCTTTATAAGACCAATAGGATATTACAATTAGATATTTTTGAAAAGCAACAATAAAGCTGAACTTAACAGAATTTAGAAAGAAAAAAAGAGAGAAAAACAGATTAACTTTAAAAAGAAAATGTAGTGAAGGAGCACCTGGGTGGCTCAGTAGGTTAAGCCTCTGCCTTCAGCTCAGGTCGTGATCTCAGGGTCCTGGGATGGAGCCCACATGGGGCTCCTGGCTCAGCGGGGAGTCTGTTTCTCCCTCTCTCCCTGCTCACGCAGTCTTTCTCTCTCACACACACTCACTCTCAAATAAATAAACAAAATCTTAAAAAAAAAAAAAAAGAAAAGTGTAGGGAAATGGTTACCACTGAATTTCTTAGCCAGCATGACTCCTTATCTTTTCTGAAGAAAATGATTAACATGTAAAAAAAAAAGTTGTTTTCAAATGAGCAGTTATTGACTTAGAGGAGAAACATCTTTGAAGGCAGCAGGGCAAGAAGCTTTTAGGAGAAAAAAGATTGATCTATAAGGAAGGGGCCAGTGGGGACTGAGCAAGGCAGCTAAGGGGCAGGAAGGCACAGGTTCAAGCATAGCAGAAATCCTGTTTTTCTCAGTCAGGAATTCAGAGAGGGAGGAAGATTTTTAATGGAGAAAGGTAAGCCCATGTGGTCTCTGTATTCTCTGAAAAAATGAATATACATATGTGGGTATTTTTACCTATACAGAGCTATCTGGGTGTGCACATGTGTGTACTGTGCTACCATTTATCAAGCACTTCTTTTTGGGGAGTGCATGCCAGCAGAACTTGCTGGCTATGTATTCCTAGGGTCTGTTACTCTTGTACCTGGACCGTTCTAAGAGTTATTAAATAAATGGGATACTGCCCTTGCATGCTGCTATACATTTTGTTAAGCACTTCTATCCATCCATTTACCAGGCTGTCTCCAAACACAGAAAATGCCTATAGGCCTTAGGTATGATAGCCTGGCTTTGCCACCTGCTATAATTTGAATTTAGACTCTTAGGTTACAAGTGAAATATAAGGGTATAACTGTCTCTTGGCTATGTGTTGGTTTTTTTAAAAATTAATTTAATTTTATTATTTTTCAGTGTTCCAAAATTCATTGTTTATGCACCATACCCAGTACTCCATGTGATACATGCCCTCCATAATACCCACCACCAAGCTCATCCAACCCCACACCACCCTCCAAAACCCTCAGTTTGTTTCTCAGAGTGCACAGTCTCTCACGGTTTGTCCCCCCCTCTAATTTCCCCCAACTCACTTCCCTTCTCCGTCTCTCAATGTCCTCCATGTTATTCCTTATGCTCCATAAGAGTGAAACCATATGATAATTGATTCTCTCTGCTCGACTTATTTTACTCAGCATAATGTCTTTCAGTTCCGTTCATTCTGATGCAAAAGTTGGTTATTCTTCCTTTCTGATGGAGGCATACTACTACTCCATTGTATATAGGGACTATATCTTCTTTATCCATTCATCTGTTGAAGGGCATCTTTGTTCTTTCCACAGTTTGGTGACTTTGGCTATTGCTGCTATAAACACTGGGGTACAGATGGCCCTTCTTTTCACTACATCTGTATCTTTGGGGTAAATACCAATAGTGCAATCGCAGGGTCATAAGGTAGCTCTATTTTTAATTAAGGAATCTCCACACTGTTTTCCAAAGTGGCTGCACCAACTTGCCTTCCCACCAACAGTATAAGAGGGTTCCCCTTTCTGCACATCCTCTCCAACACTTGTTGTTTCCTGTTTTGTTAATTTTGGCCATTCTAACTGGTATAAGGTGGTATCTCAGTGTGGTTTTGATTTGAATCTCCCCGATGGCTAGTGATGATGAACATTTTTTCATGTGTCTGTTAGCCATTTGTAGGTCTTCTGTGGAGATAATCACATGCAAACAACGGCTATATGTTTTAAGACTTTCCTTAGGGTGTCCCAGGTGGTGGTCTGGATCCCAAAAGTGCTTAGGGAGCCCCAACCGATAAATATCTGGTCACCCCAAATATCTCCTCTCACCTTGAGGGTTGGGCTACAGCAGCTATCCCAAGAAGGTGGGACGTGACCAAGAACAGGGTCAGTGAACTACATGCAACAATCCAGTCTCCAGCTGCCTTTAAAAAAAAAAAAAAACCAGCTTTACTGACATATAGCCACTCCCACTTGCTTGACTATAATCTATGGTCACTTGTAGCTTCAGTGGCAGAGCTGAATATTTACTAAAGAGATCTCAGGGATCACAAAGCTGAGAACATTTACATCTGGCCTTTTAAAGAAAATCTGCTGATTCCTGAGCCAGAACAAATGAATGTGTTCGGGGCACGTGTTGGCCGCCTACGACATGGTAAGAAAAAATCCTCTGTCTTCCCCAGATCAAGAGACCAGACCATTTCCTAAGGAGCCGGGGCTGTTAGAATAACACACTCCACATTTTCCCACTGGAAGCACAGGCTGTGTCCTCCTGGAGCTCTGAGAAACTCTAAGACCTGACTCTCCTTGCTGGACCTTGGGAAGAATGGGAAGCTCAGTTAAATTTCCTGCTGGTTTTTTTTTTTTTTTTCATACTCTGAGTCTGAATCCTTGTACTCAGGTCCATTCATCTAGGGAGAAGAGTGCTCTGAACTCCACTCTTTGATTCAGATAGTCTTTAATAAAATAACTATGCAGGAAAATATACTAATGGCAGTCTGTGAAAATAAGATTTCAATGCTTCAGTTGATTTCTTCAGAAGACCTGTTTAAAAACTGTTTGACCCACTTCTGTGCATTTATGAAAAAGTGTAATTGAAAAGTTAAAATGGTCATGTGATTTTTAAATGTCTTTTTACATATAGAGAGAGGTTCAAATTCTACTGAATGAACAAAAAACAAGATTTGAAATAACGGTCTAATAAATTAGACCCATTAGTAAATCTAAGGAATGTATAAGAAAAACTGAAAACCAGAGTGAAGTTTTGATATCACAACTTAAGGAAAATAATGTATTCCTCAATGAAATTACTGAAGTATAGCTATGTCTTGTAAGGGACCCAATAGCAGCACAATATCATCAGCCAATGGAGGGTCAAGCTCCTCCTGGCAGGACTGGTTAATTCCAAGACCCCTCTGCAGTTCACAGGACTGTTACCCCCATGTTCTTATTACATGCCAAAGGTCAATGAACCCATTTTCAAAAATGACAATTTCTCGGGGCGCCTGGGTTGCACAGTGGGTTAAGCCGCTGCCTTCGGCTCAAGTCATGATCTCAGGGTCCTGGGATCGAGTCCCGCATCGGGCTCTCTGCTCAGCAGGGAGCCTGCTTCCCTCTCTCTCTGCCTGCCTCTCCATCTACTTGTGATTTCTCTCTGTCAAATAAATAAATAAAATCTTAAAAAAAAAAAAGGCAATTTCTCTAAAGTGTCTGAAGTCAGGCAAAAACATTAAGCAAAAGCCACTGGGATTTACTTACCACATTATGAAGGAAAAAAATAGATTTGAACAAAACCTGCCACTCTATTATGAAACTGAGTTTGTGGGGAAAAGAAGAGGGGCTGGGAGAGGAATACTCATTGTGTGAAGTGAGATAGGCTGGGAAAACCAAGAATAAACTTGGCAACTATTTTAAGAACAATTAGTTTTCCATATATCTATTTTGTAACATCTCAAGTTTAGGATTGCACACTGTACACGTTCTCTTAAAGAGAAATATTGTTTGACTTTAAGTGGAAAAATAGCTTAACGGTGTTTGTTACCTAATATTTTTGTTTTTCTTTCCTAACTGAAAATGAATAAAGAATTAATACAACTAATTTCATGATTATGTAGAATTCACAAAATATAACCTCTCTCTCCCCTTAATAACCATTGTACGAATGACCTCATAGAGGCTTTAGCAAGTAATCCAGAACACTCTCACAACAATGAATGAACAATGGGTGTAAAATTTTCCATTTATGTTGTGAATTATATTTTCTGATGTCCTTCTTAATTACCCTTACCCTTCATGAATCTAGATGAGTCTCGATCAAATCCTCAGCATATTAGAATGAAATATACATCCTTTACCGAGGAAAGCAAACAGAGGATAACCTACCACATTTTAAATGTCACTGCCAAGAAACACATGCTGTGTTTTACAATTCACAGTATGGCTTCCCTTGGAAATGAAGTGGGGGAAGGAAGGAGAGTAGAGAAAGTCATTTAAACAGTTTCCAGAAAACTGACTGCAATTCTTTATTCTCTTCCACTCAGCAAATAATCTCCAAAAGCCTACATTTCACTTTTCTTCCACATTGTTTCTACCTCCAAATTTGCTCATTTCCTTTGGGCATGGGAATACAGAAAGAAGAAGGAAAAATAAGCATGAAATGAAACAGGTATATATATGAGTAGCACCCATGGTCTGAACACTTGAAATTCAAAGAACCACTAAAGAAGCAACTTCCCTTATTCATCATTGCTTTGAGCATTAAAAAACCTCACCTACTCTCACATGCCATGGTCTTCTCTGTATTAAAATTGTGTCCCATAACAAGTATGGACCATGTACTTTATGGTATTTTAGGGTTTCACATTTATCACTTTTTATAAGTATTTTAACTATGAAAAAAGGGAAACCCCAGATGTTAAGTGACTTGTCCAAGGTGACTTAAAATTGAATGGTCTTTCTGGAAAACATGTAGAAAGCTTTTGTACCCAAAATGATCAATATTAATGACACAAAAATCACCCAGAACAACTGAGGCATTCTTTTGAAGATCCTCATTATGTTCTGCTTAATGCTTAAAATACAAGTTTGAACCAGGTAATTATAAGCATCAGCCTGGAAGCAGCTTTTAAGGAACAGATTTTGTGCATAAGTAGATGGAAACTGGCTAGGTAAGAGCCATTTCTAAGGAGAACTACAACACTATGTGTCTAATGAATTAACCTAACAACCTATAGTTGAGAAAGGAAGGCAGGGATTGCAGCAATTTATGTACGAACAGTGGAAAAAGTCTATGATTTGATTAAGGAAGGAGGACCACATAATTTTACAGAGATCATGATTACCACACCATTAGGTTATTTCCCCTCCACCTCTTGTTTAGCCAGCACTGTAAAGACTAAAGAACACTAAAGATGAAGGAGAGCAATCTGACACTGTGAACCTATGCTTCTCTCTTGAACTGTGTCACTCCATAGGGAGTGTTCTGGAATGCTGTGGGAGAGCTTTTTGATAACTGCAATGACTGGGACTCTTGCTGGTATTTAATCAGCAGCGCCAAGAATGCTAGGAGTCCTACAATGAAGGAGATAGTCCTATACCAAGAAAGAATGGTCCCGTGTCACACATGACTTTCAAATACCCTGCTGGATATTAACCACAGCTGAAAGACCTGTTTATAGTTGTTGAAACCTAGAGTCTGATTCAGTGGAAGTCTTTTTTATATACTGAATTTTCCAGCAACACAATTATAGTGTCAGTTGATGAAAAACTGCACTTTATTTGAATATTCAGTATTCTAGAAATTCATGTCGTGTGCAGCAATCCAGCTCAGGTAGACTGGTCTCCACATGCAGTATCCCTATCCATAGTACTTCTTTGTATCAGAGTAACCATTTGACTCCTTCCTTGTGTCATCTCCTTTAGTTGCTTCTCAATGTTGATATATCAAAATACTATATAAAATGCAGTTCCATTTTTCTCTTTATATTACAGTTGGGCTATTATATTGATTTTTAAATTATATGCTTTGGTATGTTATCTACAAATATCACCTAGGGATGGTCAAGGGACAATGTGTCTGATAGAGTTGACAACAAGGGCTATCGACAATTTTTTCTTTTCTGGAACATCTCTCACTCTTGGCTTCTGTAACAACGCTAACTCCTTGTTTCCTCGAACAATCATCTATTTCCCTGGCTCTTCTTGTGTCTGGCTCTTCAATGCAGCAATGTTCCCCTGAGTTTCACCCCTCTACACCCCTCTATTCTTACTGATTTATCTCTTCCTCTTCTATGACTTTGACCAACATTTACTTGCCAAACTTCTCACAAATCGAGAATGTAAGTTTTCCACCCCTTTTGCTGAATTTCACACCACATTTTCAGTTGCCCACTGTGTACTACTTGGATTATCTACCAGTGCAGTCCCTCAAATGCAACTAGCTCCAAAGAGAGCTCATTATCTTCCCTGCAAATCTCGTTTTTCTTGGCTGGTGGTGATATACTTTACCAAGTCTGCCAAATTAGAAAACTGGGATCATTTTAGGCCAGTTCATCATTTTTTACTCTCCCAAAGCAATTGTTCACCAACGCCTACTAAATTATCCTGTATCTTGAATATTTCTAAAATCTAAAGCTCAATGTTTTATACTTTTTCTAAAACTCAATACAGCAGCATTAAAGTCCTAATGATCAGTGTGATTTAACACATCAAATCCTACTTGTTATAAGCCTATAAAAAATAATAGTTTTAGGGTGGTGCAGTGGGTTAAAGCACCCAACTCTTGGTTTCAGCTCAGGTCTGATCTCAGTGTGGTGAGATTGAGCCCCACCCACTTAAGGCTCCCAGCTCGGGTGGAGTCAGCTTGAGTTTCTCTCTCCCTCTTCCTTTGTGCCCCTCCCCCACAATCACTCTGTCTCTCTCTCTCTCAAATAAGTTAATCTTAAAGAAATAAAAGAAGGAAATAAATAGTTTTAAGCAACTGAATGCACAAAAATGTTAAATATAAAATTACTTATGAAAGTTTGAAACAACTGAAAGGAAATGATTTGGTTTTTTATTGTTCATCCCTACAAATGTGACTCTGTAGCCATTGAAATTATGCTAATGGAATGTCTTTATTATAACAAGAAATGCTTTTCATAGTGTTAAATGAAAAATCAAAATCTAAAATTATCTTAACCATATAAAATGTGCAGGGAAAAGTGGAAGAAATCACTAATGGCAATTATCTCTCATGAAAGAATGATAGATTATCTGCATTTTTCTCTTAATATTTTTCTGTGATCTTCCAGATTTTTCACAAGGCTCATGCTTTCCCTATAATTACTTTAAGTCCTTTTCAAGTCTTGTCAATGGTCCCTGTACCATAGTTCAGTCTCATAGTCCCTGTACCATGTACTTTCCTTGCTTCTTGTTTCCTTGCTCTTCAGTCCATCCTCCAAGATACTAATGAAATGAACCTTTTCAAAGTGTGGACTTGTTCATGGAGTTCCCTTTCTGCTGGATTCCTACTGCACAAAGGTCCAGGAGCAAATGAGTAAGCATGTCATAAAAAGGTCAGACAGCCTCTCTCTAAGTCTGTTTTTTCAGCTTCATCCCCTGCAATTCCTCACCAACACAGACCTTCCCACTTTTGCTTGAACAAGCCATGGACTGTGGCATTTTTTGCAAGGCTGTTTTCTTTGACAGGAATGTCCCTTTTTCCCCTTTGCTGCCAGGTCAAGAAACATATTTATCCTTTAAGACTCAATTCAAATGCCATTACCTCTATGAGGCTTTTGCTGACAGTTAGGAGCCATTTACACTCTCCTCCCAAATACAGTTGTGGATACTCTATTGTAGCACTTATCTCTTGGCATAAGAGAGACACGGCCAAAGAAAAGAAATTCCTCTTTGTGGAAAAATACAGTGTCTACGTCCTCATTGCATCCCAAGCCCTGACACAAAGTCTGGCACTCAGAAAGTATTTGATGAATGACCAAATTAATGAACAAAGTCAAAAGCTATAGGAAGAAAATCAGCAAGCACCTCAGATCAGCAGCTGGCCTGGAGAAATGATAGCTGGGCTACAGTTCCTGACTAGACAAAAGGCAGAAGGAACCAGAATGTTGGAAGTAGCAGAACTACTCAAGTTAGTTATGAAGAGGAAATGACAGATGGGTTATGCAGTGACTGATAACTGCTGGAGATTGTTAGAAAAGAAGGATTATACTATTACCTTAAAAAATCTCTTGGGGCGGGGGGGGGGGGGGGGGGCCTGGGTGGCTCAGTGGGTTAAGCCTCTGCCTTCGGCCCAGGTCATGATCCCAGGGTCCTGGGATCGAGCCCCACATCGGGCTCTCTCCTTGGCGGGGAGCCTGCTTCTCCCTCTCTCTCTGCCTACTTGTGACCTCTCTGTCTCTCTCTGTCAAATAAACAAATAAAATCTTAAAAAAAAAAAATCTCTTGTGGGGTGTCTAAGTAGCTCAGCCGTTTAGCATCTGCCTTTGGCTCAGGTCAATATCCCAGCATCCCCCGATATTGAGCCCCGAGCAGGGAGCCTACTTCTCCCTCTCCAGTTCTCCCATGCTTGTGTTCCCTCTTTTGCTATCTCTCTGTCATAAATAAATAAAATCTTTAAAAAAAAAACCCAAAAAACAAAAACAAAAACCCTCTTGTGCCTTTGTACTGGAAATACAGAAGTCTTTGAGAGCTATGCCTAACACCTTTCATAAAGAATCAAAAACTCTGTAACTGTGTTTTTGAGTAGTAAAACAAAACACCTAACATCAGAACACCCATGGGAAGCTGAGACACCAGAGTATTATTTAAGGTACCTTGAATATTACTTGTGCAGACTGCACATTACAACTTTTTTTTTTAAATTTAATGCTGGGCTATGTTCCAGATCAACTTGGGCCCAGATATCACTGTTTTTTAAAAACCCCCACTGTTGGGAATCACTAATCTACTAGAAAACAATTTTCCCAACTGTATGCTGCATCTCTAAAAGGAAACCAGTAACTTCATGATTACTGTCATTGTTAATCTCATTCCTGAAAAGTGAGAGCCAATAACATACATTTAGTATCAAAGAAAGGTAAATAACAACATAACTTAAACAACTTCTTCACTCAAGTTAATTTTTATTTTAGCTGATTTTTCCCCTGTATTCTCAAAATGCACTTTCAATATAAAATTCAAACCTGAATAAATGATCATAGTGGAATACTATATTCCAACATCATATTTTGCTATTTTAAGGCCAGAGGAAAAAACTTGGAGAATAAAAAATTTATGAGAACAAACTGAGCTCTAAGAAGAAAATGTGCTATTAAAAGGATTTTTTTTTCCCCATGACTGGCTCAATTTTAATAGTTTTCAGTGGCAGTTCTTGCTGTGGGGAGAATGTGTTCTAATCCTTTAGACCTTACTTAAAATGGTACAATCTTACATTATTTTCAGGGATTCACCTATATATAGCAGGAACAATGGAAAAATGTTCTTGAAGAATTAAGAGAACACTGATCAGTCATCCTAAGAAGGCATTCTGGTAGGCAAGTGATAGGAGGGTAGAAGAGGGACAATAGTGGGGACACTGGGATGAGAAGTGAGGCTGTCGGGGTAAACTGAGTTCCAACTTTCTATGTCTGAGGGTTGCTTTCCTCTGAGTTCTCACATTTTACCCTCAGTGTAGCCAACAGTCCTGACTTAGGTACACACTTACTCCCTTTCAGATGCTGGCATAGTTAGGAAATTTTCTTAATTTTTCTTTAAGAGTATCTGATCAGGATAGTTTTTCGAAAAAAATCTTTACTAAAAACTAGAGAAAGGTGGGGGAAAGAAAATGAAATGGTAAAAAGCCATAAAATTTATAATAAATAAATAAAATATATATACATACATGTATATGTAATAGGCATATAATAATGTAAGTATGTGACCAATAGAGGCTAACAGTGCAGTTAAGCTGGTATAAATTAGCACTCTAGAAGTCATTATCCTGGTCATTTGACCTCAAAATGCTATTTTATTTAACTGATTTTCTCCTCCCCATTTTAAGACAAGCATCTTACTCCTGATTTCTCCCCACCACCAACCTCCAATAAGACTTCTTATTTTAAACACTGTGTTATCTTCTAGGGGAGTATTTTTCAAAAAAATTTTAACCACATATCAGAAGTACATCTCTGTCTATCCAACACACACATACATCTTATATGCCACAAACATAAACTTCTCATTATGTGTGATGTAAAGTCTCATTATGTGTGATGTATTCTGATATATTTCCTTTTCTATTCTATTTTTTCAAATGGTGATAGCAGCGTACTAAACTGATTCCATAACCTAGTACAAGGGAGTACTAGCAATAGAAAAACCAAGCAAAACCTGAAGATTTCCATCTTCTCTAATGCTCAGATTAACATGGAAGTTCATTTATAGACCAAGAGCAGGATAATGCCCCTTTCTTAGTTTTTCAACTCTGCCCATTTCTCTGGAATTCTCAGAAGGTACTGTTTGGTTCAGTTATTTCCCATATGGTAAAGGACTATGACAAGCCAGGGATATAAGAATGATAAGGAGACCTGGGGCGCCTGGGTGGCTCAGTGGGTTAAGCCGCTGCCTTCGGCTCAGGTCATGATCTCAGGGTCCTGGGATCGAGTCCCGCATCGGGCTCTCTGCTCAGCAGGGAGCCTGCTTCCTTCTCTCTCTCTCTGCCTGCCTCTCAGTGTACTTGTAATTTCTCTCTGTCAAATAAATAAATAAAATCTTTAAAAAAAAAATGATAAGGAGTCCTAATCAATTTTAAGTAGTGACAGAAGTCAACCCAAATGTTAGCTGCTTACCAGCAGAGGAAGCAGGGAGCAACATGTACTAGCCTAAGGCATCATTTGGGCCAAAGAAGAGGGCGTTGAAGTTCAAGAATCCAGAATGATGAAGGCATCTTTTTTCTATCACTCCGTTCTAATGCCAGGAACAGGTGGCAAAACTGTGGCTCTAAGAGAATGATTTGAGTAACAGCTTTGTCCTCTTGAATGAATGAAAGAATGAATGAATAGTTAGGTCAATATTCACAGGCCTAAGCCAATATTTCATTTTTAAAAAATTACATAATGGTATAAAAATTGCCCCCCCCCTTTGCTTGGGTAATTTGGAATGTATGTTAATTCATTTACATGAATTATGCAGAGACTTGAATGGGAGTGTAGCTTACAGGTGACAAAAGATGCCGGCCTAATTAGCAAATCCTGTGAGAACCCTTTTGAAACGGGGATTTAGATTCTTTAACAAACACTGAAATTAACTCCAAGGACAGCTTATGAGGTAATCAGTTGGGTTTTTTTCCTCCATGAATTTTCTTCCCGAAAAAAATCAGCTCCTTAACGGCTTTAGGGCTCTGGCTGCCTAGAAGCATTTGCTGCTCTGCAGCTGCCTCAACACGAACGGCTGTGACTGCACAGATTACTGGCTGTTCCTGGGAGAGACACTGCTATTTGTCAAATGTGACACGAGGATGAAGTTTGAGGACAGGGGATTACAATCAGGTATCTTTACTCAAGATCGTCAAATGTGACTAGAATCAGGAAACACAGTGCTTTCACAGGATTTTACAGAGGGACTTTCTCACATTCACTAAGCATATTCATATTTAATTATGATAACTTTGGCCTCTGTTTCCACCTCATTTTGTTCCTATCTCTGCTACAGCATGTACCTCCTGCTATCGTGACACTGACTATGAAGATGCCTTCATTCCTTTAATAATCCAGTTGAGGGCAGGCCTGTGTTGCCTTATTTGTATCCTTAATACCTATGGCAGTACACACTTGGAGCTTAGAACGGGTGAACAATAGAAGAGGGGTACAGGGATGTGAGCTTTGCTCTGGGATGCAGGATAGAGTGAAGGGTGAAAGCAGGGCAAGAGAAGCAAGAAAGGAAAGAGATGACATTTTAAGTAGAAAGCTTAAACTCAACAGGGCTCCTGGTCACTTACTCTCTTAGGAGGAAACTTATCTCTAGAGCAGGGCTTCTCAAACTTTAAGGTGCAGAGAAATCACCTGAGAATCTTGTTAAAATGCTTCTGACATTGGAAGTCTGGGGCAGAACCTAAGAGTCTTCATTTCTAACAAAGTTCCCAGGGGTTACAAATACAGCTGGTTCACAATTTAGACATACCTCAAGTAGCAAGGCACCCAGAACCTGTGTTCTAACATCTGTAGTAACTGCATGGATTTGATCAAGGTCCTGGGAGGAAGTTAGTAATAAATTCAAACAGAGTAACTGAGATTTTGGTAAGATGTGAGCAACATTAGGGGATGCTAGCAGCAAAAAAATTAAGGCCCCTAAGGCTAGCAACTGGGAGGAGGAGCCATCACCAGCCCCAGAAAAAAAGGGGGAAAAGGAGGGAGAAGTTACCAGAACTAAAGAACTTTAGAGCTGAAACAGGAATAGTTGGACATATAAAGATCTGTGTTCTTGGGTATCTTTGGTAGGACACACAAATTTCCCAAGGGAGTGAGAAGACTCACTCCTGTCCTGCCTTCTGACACCCTGCTGTGCCTCCCACTGGCCATACCCAGTTGGGACCTAGAGGGCAAGGTGGAGGTGGGGGGATATTCTAAATGACCCCCCAGAGCAAAGAAGGAAGGGAGAGTATACCGGAAGGCACAGGGAGCTCTCCCACAGAGGAATATTTGACCAATTTAACTATTCACTATTTCCTATGGTTAAAAGTAAATATCCTTAAAACTGAGTCTGGCCTCCCCTGAGGGGGCTACAGAGCAAAAAACTGCAAAGAGTCTATGTTGATTCTGTAGGTAATCTTTGGAAAGAAAAGAGCCTCAAGGGGCTAGGTAAGTAGGGGCAGCTTTAAAGATAAAAGAAAAACAAGCTAAATGCCTGAGGCAGAAGCAAAAAGGAAGTGCTGGGAAACCATTAAAAGACCAGCTCAGGAGGAAGTTAAGAATATAGTGGCCCCTACAGAGCCTGGAGAAACAGGACTGGCAGGTTGGCGACAGGGGCAAACAGAAAGACCAGCCTTCACTCTGGTTTCAAAAGCACTCTGCCTGAAATGCTTTAGAATTTAGACGCAGTACCACTGGTAGATTTCCAAGATTTGGGGAAGAAAGCAGACCCAAGGAAAACTAGAAACAGTAAGCACGAAGACTAGATAGTCAGTTCCTAAGAAAACGCAACCAGAGGTCTCATAGAGAATTCCAATTAGAATTGTGTGTGTGTGTATGTGTGTGTGTGTGTGTGTGTGTGTGTGTGTGAGAGAGAGAGAGAGAGAGAGAGAATATATACATGTATACACATTACACATACTAGATTCCTCATTAGAGCTCCAATCAAGGCTCTTAGGAAAACATTAAGAAATGGAAAAAGCAACATCCATATTTAGATTTTCAACATGTTAAAACCTCCTATCTTTTACCCTAAAAAACAGTGCCTTCTCACCACCCCAAGGGATGTGCCTTGTTCCTCGTTAGCAACAGGAGGGACTGTACAGCAGTCATTTCCAGGTGTGGAGGTCAGCCTAAAATGCCCGGTATTGCAAGGAAGTGAGAGTACAATGTGGACCCTGCCTGATGAGTCAGATCAGAGTGACCTTTGCCAGGATGTGATAGAATGATGACTGGTTCTGCCCCCTTCACTACTTCCACCCCCTTCCCTAAGCCCATACAGTCAGTTCACCATTGGCCTGAGGGGGAACTGTCAGGAAAAATGGGGGGGGGGGGGGCGCCAAACAAAGATTCCAAATTCTTGGTTCTAGTTCAAATGAAAGACAAAAGTTGTTTTGAAAAGAGATATGAACTGGCAGAACAAGTTTTTTGTGCCTGTGAGAGTGTGTGTGTGTGTGTGTGTGTGTGTGCGCGCGCAAGTGTTTACTACCCTGGGAAGAAGGGAAAAATTCAGAGAGGAAAAAGAGCATTATAGGCAATTAGAGAACATGCATTCTGTGTCCCACCCCCAGAACAAAGCCCCTATCTATTAGGGTGGGATTTGGGATAATCACAGATTTCCCCCAGAAGTTTGGGAGGATCTGGTAAGAAGCTTGTTTGCTTCCTGCCTTCCTTCTTTCATTATTAAGGGAGATAGATGCAGAGACATTCCAAGTGACAAGGGCAGGAAGAATGAGCAGGGATGGCTTGGTGGGCTAAGGCAGAGGGCAGGGTTGCCTGCCTTGCCTAGGGGTGCTGAGTTTAGCTGACAGTAAGAGGAGATTGATTGATGCCTCATCTGGCTGGAGACAAAGGTACTGATAGCAGGGGCTTGCAAAGTGAGTAGCTGATGACAGGGAGCCAGGCAGGAGACAGAAACACCCACATCCACAGAACCACGTAAGCATCCCAGAGGCTCCTCAGCCAATCCCATCAGGGTCTGGGCATCAGTTTGGAGCTCTGAGAAGTCAGGGGAAGGAGAAGGTGCTGATCCAGAATAAAGGTCCCCTGACTGCCTCTAGAGCAGTACTCCTTAAAAGCAACATACAATAAGGAGAGGGAGGAGAGGGGTGGAGAGAAAGATCCTAAATATTCCGGAATCTTAACCAGAAGCAACTTAGAAAGCGCTAAATTGAATGGAACAGACTGGCTGTGGCTGTGACTAGATTAACTTTTTCTGCTATCTGCCAGAAATGGGGAATTAGAGTTAGAATATAAATTTTGTAGCCAGAAATGAAGAAAATCATGTTCTGTGACTGTGAAATTCATGTGCATTACAAGACTGATGGATTTTCCTCAGCATCCATTGCTTAAATGTTATATGTGAATATTCAGTTAAGGTCAAATTCTATCCAGAAGCAGCAGCACTATAGTCCGACTTCTGCAAACACTGGAGAAGCAGATCCTGGCTGGTCATCTGGCCTTGACCTGGGATATTATATGAGCTCTGATTTGCAGGGGGGACAGCTTCCCAGGTCCAACCCAGACTCAAAAAGCAGGGCCCTGCCTGGAAGCACCTGGGCCCATGCCTGAGAGGTGGAAGGCAACGTCAATCCCTTTTCACACGTGTGAATATGCCAACAGCTCCACTGCTCACAGGAGGGTCCTGCCCCTTCTGCTTGCCTCTCCTTGCCAACATCTTGCTGCAGCCTCTTATTTCTTCTAGTTTTCCAAACAATTCCTGTTCATAAGGATTTCTTAAATAAACCAGGGACTCCTGGGTTCCTGTCAGTGACATTTTGGGTTCTCTTCGATTTACTATCATAGCAAGATGACTGAATTTCTGCCAGAAATTTGTTAGAAAGATGCACATTGGCCAGAGTAATTTTGAAGCAATAAAGAATTGTCAGGGTCTGTACCAATTCTTGACAAATGCATTTTCACCATTATCTAACCCATTTTCCCAATAATGAGGGTCTTTAAAATGCTATACAAGATGAGGCAAATATTTCTGCTTTCCACAAGGACTGGTGAGCAACTGAATGTGACCTTTGTCTTAGAATCAGGGCAGATACTGTTCATAAATGGCTGTTTAGGGGATCACAGTACATCTGTACCCTGGGAGTTACAACTAAAATTTTGTAGATTTCTGATGAAAACAACATAGAGAGCCCAGAAAATAAACACCGAATTCCTATACAGTTTGTGAAGCTGTATATATTGAAACTGTATACATACAGTTTGTGAAACTACCATTGCAAGTAGTTGCAATGGTAAAGCCTCTTGCCAAGGAAACATGTGAAACATGTGCAACTCCTGAAAACATCCAGCTTGTCAGGACTATGATTCATTTTCTTTTTTTAGTTTCTTTTCTTTTTTTCTTTTTTTTTTTTAAGATTATATTTATTTATGTGAGAAGAGAGAAAGCAAGAGAGAGCATGAGTGGAGGGATAGGGGCAGAGGGAGAGGGAGAAGCAGACTTCCCACTGCGCAGGGAGCCTGATGAGGGCTCGATCCCAGGACCCTGGGATCATGACCTAAGCCAAAGCAAGATGCTTAACTGACTGAACCACCCAGGTGCCCCTAGTATTCATTTTCTATTACACAAGTTCCACAACCCTGATCAGCAGCCCAAACAGGTAGATACTACCCTCTGCTTAACTGCAGAGCTTCAATATCTATCTTAATATGCAATTTGGGGGAATTTCCCTGATAACATGATGTAGAGTTATTTTTACATGCACTATGCAGTATACCACCCTTCAATAATACCTGGGCCCAAACTAAGTCTGATTTTGATAATGGCCTACAAAGGGACCTGGGCTCTTATGCCTGCATGACTGTATGTCAGGAACATTAAATAAAAAACTTCTACTGTAAAACTCAGGCAAATATTCCTTGAGAACTGAGCTGGAGAAAAGGAAATGAACATACTATATCAGCAGACGAATTCATATGTTCTGACTCCTGCTTAAGCTGGAGAGTTAGGTCAGTGCTTTACTGACAGGTGTGAAGTGGTGATTCTGTAAAAGAAAGGGAGGGAACCCTAAAAAAAGCATAGTTTTCTAAATGCATTAGAAGAATGAACTGTTGTGATAGTCCCATATCCCCTAATATCAGAGAATCTATTATTCATAGTATCATCTAGCTAGGAATTGTATTACATTCAGAAAAGTCCAATTAAAAACATATCCAGAGAATGCAGCACTTACAAAGATATTTAAAACAGAATAAAAGAGAGAAAATAACCCTAGTCAATGTGCATTAATACTCAGTAATTATACAAAGCACTCCCTAGTGCCCAACTTTGGGTAAAATACCTGTTGAACATCCTCAACAATTCTATGAAAAATATTATCAGTGCTATTATAATTTCTTTTTACAGATAAAATATATATATATATATATATATATATATATATATATATAGGCTTAAGGAGAGTTAGTCACTCATCTGAGGACCCATAGCTGTAATGGGTATGTAATATAAGATGTAGGATTCAAATGTAGGTAGTAGGACCTCAAGATTCAAAACTCTTTGCCCTGTACCTTGGGTGTTTTCCCCCAGACTACCCCCAATGTTGCTACTTCTCATGACCTGCTCACTGCTAAACAGCTGTCTATGAATAGACAATATGGACAGTTTTTAGAGAAGTTCCTGTTCACTACTAGAAGAGCATGCCACAATAGAATCAAAGCACTCACACATTTTTAGTACCTAGGAAACCACCAGTCAAGTTTTTAAGACATTTCACAAGAAACCTGGAGCCATTTAAGATATTGTCAGTCATTTCATGTGCATTCCATCACTGTACTAATTTATTTAAAAACTAGAAATGTAATGTGCAAATTTTATGAAAACAAACAAAAAAAGATCCTAAAGAAATGATGAGACATCTAACAATTGATTTATGAGTGAGTTATACATTATCTCTATACTAATCCTTAGTCAATTTACAAAAAGCAAATTATTTCCCAAGTTTGAAGCTGATCAATAGTCTGGGAGTGATCCTGGTAACAAGCAACTGTTAATGGCTTAGCCCCTGTCAAAGGAAGCCAGCATAAAGAACAGCTTAGAGTCCTGTTGACAGAGGCTTGGGAAATACCTACTCCAAAGAGTCCACAGGGTAGCCATGAGAGTAAAACACCACTGAGGAGAGTCACACCTTCAATATTGGTGGCTATCCTGAGTTTTGTCCTGTCTACTTGTGGCACTGAGCTCCTCCCCAGGAACTTATCCATTGCTGTGGCTTCACTTATTGGCTGAGGATTCTCTAATCTTTGACCAGATCACTCTTGAACTCACACTCTTCAGGATATCAAATCATCTTTGTATGTTTGACTCATCATGTCCAAAACTCAGCCCCTCCCAACTGTAATCACGCCTTTTCCCCAGCCTCAGGAACGGCATCACTACAACCTTGCCGTTTTTCACTTCTCCCCCTTTTTACACATTATATTGGACAGGCCCACAAATCTGGCCAAATCTACCTTAGACACATCCCTCAAATCCATCTTTTTTTTATTTAACTGTATGTCCATTTGTATACAAATCTATGATATATCTAGGCTACTGCACACCGAACTTCTCTCTCAATATTTGGCTCCCTGACTTTTTAATACCCTTTACATACACTTGTAAAGGTTACTAAAACAAAAATTATATAAATTATATAATGCCATTCTCTTGTTAACAATCAGTGAATGAGGCTAACCCAACCATTTGGTAGACTGTTACAAATCCATTAGCTGGTATAAATGTTTCTTTACAACCTTTTTTACCTTTTTTAATGCATCTAACCCCCACTCTAATTATATTTGCTGAAGTTCATCCATAATTTAATCGTGGGTCCCTTAAGTAGGCTGGTGAATAGGAGTCAAGGAGGACAAGAGAGTATAGTGGTTAAGAAAGAGGGCTTTTCAGTTGGCTGATATGAACTGAATCATAGATTTACCTCTTACGGAGGTAGTAACTTATGTGTCCACTCTGAGACCTCACTTCCCTTTGTCTCAAAAAAATGGGATAACATAAATTTATTGTCAGAACTAATTAAGGCAATCTGTTAGCTATTACAATAATAGCTCCTCATCAGGTATATCTAGAGCAAATTTTCAAAGAAGAAACACTTTGTACAAATATATTATTGTTAGTTAAGTAATGATGTCCTCAAGGTTTGTATTATTTAGTTTTTAGAGGTTCTTGAAGGGACAGTTTGGAAAGAAGATGGAAATAGTTTGGTAGCAATTAAGAACTATCCTGTTGAGGCTCTTATACTACCCAGTTTTCTACACTGCGAACTTAGTAGTTCACTGAGTACAAGAACTAGAATTTGCCTCATATTATTACTTTCTTTACTGTGTTTTATCTCCAAATAATACCTTAGGACAGAAACTTCATCTTCTACTTCTTAACATCTCAACATCTCAACATAACCTAGCCCAACACGAGATTCTTGGTAGACCTTCAATAAATACTGAGGTCAGAGTGAGTTATCAGGCTACAGATTGATAATCCTCATGATAAATGCCCAAAGTTAAATGCATGAGTTTCTGATGCTGCTCAACCACGATGGGTTCCCCCCCCCCAAGGAATAAAGATTATACTTTATAAAAGGAAAAAAAATGCTTTATAATTCCTTTTGTCACATTGTACAAAGCAAAATGTAAATTAGCATGAACCCATGGGCACACAAATTAAAATTAAGTTTGAGTAATAAATTATCTTAATTGCAATGTTAATAAACACAGTTCATAACACGAAGGCCACCTTTCTCCAGGTTATCTGCACTACTTGATACAAGTAAATATGCACAGTGTTTATAAAAATGTTGACTAATATTTGACTGTTAAGTGAAAATAGCTGTGAGTCTGACCTCTGATTGGAGACCATCTCACAATGCCTCCTTAGGAAAATGCTCCTCTCTAATATTCTGTCTCCACAAATCTATAAATGTTTCCTCTGATTGCCATGTTTTGAGGATTCAAAAAATTATGTCCATAAATTATTCTGAGCTTCACCAGCAAAATTAGCAGTTACTCTATGCCAGGTACCATTCTAAGTACTAGTCTGAGCCTCATAATCGGATGGAATAACTGAGGTTTAAGAGAAAAATTCACTAGCTGACGATTATTGCCTTACTAAGGAGTACAGTCCAGATTTGCACATAGCGTATCCATTCCCAGAGCCTCGCCTCCCAATCACGATATCATATGTCACTCATAAAGTAGAATTTAGTACATATTTTGGGAACTAGAAAGAAGGAGAAATTATACTCCATTAAGATTCAAGAAAGACCTCAAGGAGAAGGATGTGGAGGATTCTGACTGGCAGAGATGGAACAGGAAGGATGTGCATTCTAGGCTCTGGTGAACAAAGTCACAAGCCAGGCAGGTGCAGAGAACGGAGTGGGATGGATGAGGAGTCTGGCTTGGCTAGTGCTACAATAGAAAGCATAGTTGTGACAACTCTTCAGATGCCACAGGAGAACACTGTGGGGCTTTAACTAGTAAGCTGTACAAAGTTTTCTCGACAAGGTAACATGAGTTGAGATATTCTTTGGGAAGATTAGATTCTTTCTTTTAAAGCTTAGGAACTTTTTTCTCAGAAGATCATTTTCCTTACTTAGTCTAACAGACTATTTTGGATAATAATCCAACTCAAGAAATTCTCCACTGGGAGGCCTAAGGGACTGAAACTAGCAGGATGAAGCTTAATAGAAATGGGGATAAAGTTCAGGAACTTCAGCTGCCCATGTTTAGGATGACTGCTCCCTGGCAAGAATAAAGTTCCTATGAAAAAGATGAAGAGATTTTGGCCAAATTCAAGGTCAGTATAAGCTAAGAGCATGACACGGATGCCAGCAAAACTAAGTGGAAGATTAAGCAGCATAAAAGTATATCACACAGAAAGAGGAGATGATTATCCTAAACACAGCAGAATTGGAATTCGGCTCTGGGTACCACTAAGGGGGGATGCTGACAGCCAGGACTGATCTCAGAGCAGGATGGGTGAAGACAGAAAGTCAAGAGGCTACGCCACTTGTGTAAATGTTGAAAGCACTGGAGAAATTTAGAAGGCTCCAAGGAAGCATGATTACTAACATTTCAAGAACTGTCTTGGGAAGAACAATCTGTTTAGAATCACAATACAAAAATAGAATCAACAAGAGGATAATATAACCAATGAATCAACTAATACTAAAGACAAGCTCTCCATTAGTTACACGGGAGGAGGGATGTTACCAAATTAAAGGAAGCAATCAGTGTGTAGTGGGCTCCCACAAGCTAGCCAATGACAAGATAATGCTTTTAAAAAGAAAATTCACCTTGCTGAGTATGGGAGTATATAAATACTAGTCTTCAGGAATATAAATACATAGTCTAAGTATAGACTTAGGCTTCAGGAATTTGGAGATGTCAGTGTGAAGGAAGCGGTGAGACGGGGAGAAGGGAGAAGGAGTTTGAAGCTGGAATTTGAGCTGGACTTTGACAGATGAATCAGTTTACAATCTGAAGTGGTCAAGTAACTGCCAAAAAGCCAAACCTTCAGTAAACAGATAGAATTGTAAACAGATTACTGAAAATGCTCATTAAGTCCACTTAGGGCTTAAGAACATACAATAATTCTCTGTAATACATTCCTTCTCATTGTATTGCAGTTTATAGGGGGTAATGTGATCCTTTCCCTTCTTATCTCTCAAACGTATCCCCTATACACACACACACACACACACACACACACAAGCACACACGCACGCACACGCACCAAGCTTTATATATTACTGTGGAAGAGTAACAGATATAACCTTCTCCTTCAAGACAATAGGTCAAAAAAGGAAGTTAGAAATCAGAGAACACAGAATATGGGGGTCCTATTAATAGGGAAAACAGCCTTCATTGACTGTTCAAAGTCCTACAGCAACTTCCACCAAAATAACAGTTTTCCTATTACCTCTAAATGGGAAAACACAAATAACAAATTTTGTCATTCCCTCATCATTGTGAGGGAGAAAATGCCCAGGCCTCAAAGTCCAACAAATTTTGGTTCACATTCTTGCCCTGACAATCATCAGCTATATAAAATGTGGGCAAGACACTTGGCCTCACAGTACCTCAGTCCCCTTAACTGTAAACTGTGGATACCCACTCCTGCAGGAAGTTTTTGTGATGATAAAGGAAACATGATTCATCAAATGCCTGCACCCATTCTGTAGTTCTACTCATCATTATCACCAAAATCTAAAGATTGCTAGCAGCAGACGTTTTGATAGCTCAGGCATTTCTGGGACTTTGGAAATTAGACTTCGTGAAAAAGCTCCAAATGAGCTTGTCTAATATTGGCTTCTGATTTCTCCTATTTCATAGATTAGAAAGCAGTTTTGAAGGAACTGCAACCTCTTAGTGGTAAGGGATATCTATCCATTGACTTCCCTAACTCAAAAAGAGACTGCACTTTGGGTGTTTCATTTTGTTAGAAAAAGGAGGTAAGGAGGAGCAGCTGCAGCAGCTGGGGATGGATCAAGTGATAAATCCTGTCCTTATTTTAACTAAAATACACTGGAATTTCGTACCTACTGAGTAATTCAAGGTTGGCAAAGAATGAAAAACAAATACGATGTAATATGCTATTATTTAAAAAGAAATCTTTTCAAATAGGTAAACTGTGTTAGCCTCCATTTTAATGACATTGCTTCAAAGCATCCTGCCTGGAATAGTCACATAGTTCCTCTGGGCGCCCTACCCTGGCCCAGAAGGCTGTCCCATATGCTCCTGTGAGGACAGGCAGCACTGTGTGGGGTTACTGCCTCCATATCTCCAGCATTCCTTTTGAAGTTTATGGAGGCATTTGGAATGAGCTCTGTAAGTTATGGGACAGGAAAAAAACATATCCTTAGCACCTACTTATGCCAGAAGTTTCAGATAGTTATGTACCACCTTAACATACAAATAACTGAAATATTGTGCCTGTCTTTTGAAACAAAATAATAGATGCTTCATGTCCCAAATAGTGATTTCTGTTTAGTACCAGGTTGGATTCTTGGTCAAATCTCCTTTAGGGTGATGAGCAGCTGGGCAGGAAATATCTTCATTTCAGACCCTAATTTTACTACTAGGTATATCCACATGAGAAATTTGGAAAGTTTTAAGTCTTCCTGTTCATTTAATTAAACACATCTGACATATGGAGCATTATGTATGGTAAGCTTCATACCTAACAGAGAGACAAGACCTGTTTACTCTGCTCACTTACAAAGAGAGTTTGCTTGGTACTTGAGCTTTGTAAACCTATCATTTATTCATCACTAAAGGGCCCTGGCAATGAATGTCCATCTCATCAGCAGTGACATTGTGCAAACACTCCTCTCAATAGTTTTTGTCCCCTTAAATAATCCACAGGCTTCTATATCACTAAGAAACAATTCCCTTTTTCTCATCTCCCCCCGCCCCCTCCTGTTTAGATAAGCGCTTGGGGGTGATTGTTCTCAGTGCAATCTTCTCTCAGCGAATGGTCTTATCACCAGGTCACACTATACCTTCAGAGATAGCCGAAAGGCTGTTAGACTCTGTCTCTGAAGATGGTGGTGCATTGCTTCCCCATGTCTTTACTATAATACCACTGCACATCTTGACTGAACTGGCTTCACCTTCTGCACTTTTGGAAAGTTTCCAGGCAGGGTCTGTGATTACGTCAGCAAGACTGATTCAAAACACCACCTCTGGGGTTTTAAACAGTTTTTGAAACTCATTCCTGCACTCTGCTCAACTCAGGTCAGTAGGAGGCTTTCCAGTAAATCTGTTACTTTACCTTGTCATTCTACTTTTTACAGAGGGGCACTGATTTCCTTGAAGTTCATCTCATAAGTGATTTTACTTTTCTAAAATTTCTGCTGGAACCTTGGCTAATAGAGCCTTGCATTATTATGCCCATTGTCTTCAGAACTCCTTCTCTATGAAGATTCAGCTTGCTTAAGGAAGATAAGCATTATTCTGTTTGGTTTTTTTTTTTTCCCCTTCAGCTTTAGGACCATAAAAATTAAGTTCTTTTTTATATTTTCCAATCTAAGCACCAGTTTTGTCTTGTTAAACTTGCTTTTGATTAGCACAGTTACTATCCAATTAATCCCTTAGTTTATAGTTTAACAAGTGCCTTACAAAATTTGTAAGAGATAGGATGTGTACAAAGGGGGTTGGGCAGGGGGCAGTAATTACATGCACAACTATGGGGGGGGGGGGGCTATCAAAACAAAACTGTAGAATTTAAGAATGATTTCTAAAAATAATGTAAATCCTTTTTACTTACAAGATTTAAAGTAAAAGAAAGACTCCCTATTAGTAATACTCATCAAAGCACACTAGTATAAAATTATTTTCACAAACAAGCACATCAAGCATATCCTAGACATTATGCTTGAAATGTATAGCCTATCATAGACCTTGGTTTTGCTTACCACACTCTGAATCTAAAGGTAAAACTAAAAAGAAAAGAAAGGCCTTACCTCTCTCAAATCATACCATACAAGAAAAGCAGTATTTCTCTAAATGGGCTTTCTTAACACACTCTAATCTAAAAAGAAGGCTCAACAGGGTTAAAGGAGACTCTATCTTTGATTACAAAAGACATTAGTAAAACAATTTAAAAACAATAAAGAAACTATAAACACACTGGCAAAAATATAAAGATGATGCTACTTAACTAAAAAGAACTCCGAACACTCTGAAGCAGATGATTCTAATTTAAAGGAAATGAAATCCAAATAAACAACAAAAGCACCCGTCCTAATACTTCCCCTTCCTGTGAAAGGCAACACAAAGGACAAAAACAAGAGAAAAAAAAAGAAAGAAAGACAGACAAGACATATAAGGAATCACTGAAAAGGGGGCGGTATGGATAACAGTGCTCTAAAAATTAAAGGAGGTTAACAGATACTGTGGAAACCTTTCTGGGAAGGGCTGCATTTGTGTTTCTTGAAATAGGCCTTCTGTTTGCTATTAATCAGACTAAGGATGGCTTTGAGAGTATTCTATAACACAGGTACCGATTTCTTTAAAAAGGTATATAAGGGAGGAGAAGGTGGAGGCCAGGAAAAGATGAGAAGGAATGGACAAAGGCAGCACCCAAAAATCCCAGGCACAGTACTTTCTGTAGGGCAGGTATGCAATGGGCACTCCCTCTCCAACCACCTGTCTCCTCTAGAAGCAGGGCCAAAACACAGCTGCTTCTAGTTGGCATCCTTTGTCCTAACATGGAAAACCAGAGGAAAGGCTTGGTAGCCTGACCAAGGAAATACATTAATTCCGCTGAAGAGTGGAAGTGCCTACTTGAGTAATGGAGTCTACCTCAGTAGACGTTTCCAAAATTAGATAATTAATTAGAAAGACTGGATTAGAGGTTTTTTTTGTTTGTTTGTTTGTTTGTTTTTTAAGATTTATTTGAGAGAGAACACACACAGGGCAGCAGGCAAGGGGCAGAGAGAGAGGGAACAAGAATCCCAAAGAGACAGAGCCGCACATAGGGCTCTGTCTCACACCCCGAGATCCTGACCTGAGCTGAATCCAAGAGTGAGACGCTCTACTGACTGACACCCCTGGATTAGAGTTTTAAAGGCTCCTGCTCAAAAGCAGGAACTGGAATCAAATGACCTCTAAACCATTCATTTGTATGCATCTATTATTTTAACTAATCTTCCCAAATTAGTAACAGGGCTTATCTACTCTTCTTCTATATTTGAGCTTTAGAAACTTTCATCCACCCTATAACAAAAATCTTGGAAAGTTAAAAAATCAACAGTTTACTATCACTTAACATTATGTACCTATAACTTACTAATAAAACCATAACCTCCACTTACTCATTCAATTAAAAATGCATTTTTAAAAAAGCTATAGCAACCATCTACTCTCTTCTTTCCTCTCTTATATGAAAGAATCAGTCTGAGGCAAGAAGCTTATAGCCCAAGTGATTGATCTAGAAAGTGCTCTCAACCTTACCTTTTAGGAGGTTAAAAGTCTCACGGATTATATTCTTAAGGGAGAAATACGGAACATCTGTGTGACCATGTGTCCTCATGGCCTAGAAATGGAGAGGCCATCCTCCAGCCCATATCCAACACCCCACACCCTCTGAGCACTGCCTCCCTCCTCTGAGACAGGACAGCACTGGCTGCCTCCAGCCCAACGGCAAAGAAACAAAGGGCACTGGAGTTTCTTGCAGGAGGAAAACTAATTCCCACTGCACGGTAGCTATTTAAAGAGGTAGTGCCTGTGGGACAGATTTGCCTCCCAGCCTTCCTGTTTGTGTCCCAGCTCCAATTTTCACCCATTTCCTAAGGAAGACCGCAAAGTGTAATCAGCCTCAAGAAGGCTGAGATTTATGAAAACTCGAGCAGTGCACAAGGGCGAGTTTTACAGTTTTCCCCTTTTCTTCTTTTCCCCACTAAACAGATATAAGACTTTATTAAAAGTACTTTCAAAGTCAAAAGCAAACACTGTATGTATCATGATTTAGTAAGTACTTCTACTCCTGAAAGAATTTTAACCTGAAATGTAGGAACAAAAGAATTTGTAGATAATTAATCTAACAGGTACCAAGTATTAATGCAGAGCAAAAACGTGCACCTTATGGTCAGAAGGCTAAGGCTTGATTCAAAAAACCTCTGGGATTTGCTAGCTTTAAGTAAAAAAAATTCACCCAATCTCTTGGGGCCTCAGATAAGAAATTCACCCCATCTCTCTGAGCCTCATTTTCTTTGTCTGAATAAATGGGAATAATAACATGTAGTTTATATGTCTACTGTGAAAACTGCATAAGATAACCGGAAAAAAACCTATATTTTGCCTTATGTAAAAGATCATGTAGTCACTGCATACTGGCATCTAATTTCCCAGCAGCTGTTACACAGTATCAGTCATTAGTAGATGGATACAAAGAGCTAATACATCCCCTTTCATCTCTCCAAAATTATATTATGTATGCATTTGTTCACTTTCCTGTTGTCTGACTTCCCCACTGGTAATGAATACTTAATAATATTCCCAGGATCAAGAATAGCACTTATCATTTATAAATATACAATAAGTACTTGTTAAATAAATGAAGAAATAAATGCATAATTTCAGAAAAATCAAGCAAAATGCTCTCCACACATAAACCTGTAACACTTATTGAATTAATGAATGAACCACAACTTTTTTTCTATAGAAAAACATCCTAGAAAAAAATGCAATATAACAGAATTTTAAGGAAAGTTGGAGCTCTGAAGATTTTTGACATAAATATGACTATATGTTTTATGAGATCTCCCTGTTCAAATATATTATTAAGATGGTTAAGGTAAAGGCTTCTTACAACATGGATATGAGGTACAATAATTGGTATGAATTAATTCAGTGAAAGAGTTTACCTTAGTTTAGAATCTACCTAAAATCCTTCCTCAGGCCTCTTTGTTAAAAATGGGAACTCTCGGGGCGCCTGGGTGGCTCAGTGGGTTAAATAAAGCCGCTGCCTTCGGCTCAGGTCATGATCCCAGGGTCCTGGGTGGAGGGAGCCTGCTTCCCTTCCTCTCTCTCTGCCTGCCTCTCTGCCTACTTATGATCTCTGTCAAATAAATAAATAAAATCTTTTTTAAAAAGGGGGGTAGGGGACTCTTTTCCTCTGCTGCCCTTCAAGTTCTAGTGTGATGGCAGTGGGATTTGATAAGGACTCATTGATTTTTTTTTTTTTTAAGAGCTTTACCCAGACAAGGAGGATAAAAACCTGGTGTCCCTTGTGTTTCTTATGATCCAACTACTAATGTTTAATATGACATAACAACATGCTGGGAGACAGGAGAGTCTCAGGGATCTGAAACAACAGATTTAGTTTTGAGCCTTCACATCATTGCCTCAATCCAGTTCAGGCCAGGTCAGTCTACCAAAGACTAAAAATCAATTCGTTGAGGGCTACTCATTAATTTATCATGTGTAAAGAAGAAAGTGACTATAGTGGATACTTGTCCATTTTATTAAATTATTAAGAGAGGAAAGACCTTGCATCTTAAAAGATCATGTGAAACCTAACTCCCTCTAACTTCTAAGGGTTTCTCTTGCTTTAGCTTGAGAAATACGACCTTCCAGGTCTCACGTCCTTTACTCTCTGCCCTCTCTCTTGGCTCCCACTTTAGAGATAGAACAAGAGCTAACTAGAGATTTTTGGGGAAGTGTTAAAAAAAAAAATAAAGATTTGAAGCTTCTCCCTCTGGATGAAGTCGTTTTGGTTCTGCAATATGAGGAAGCATTTCAGACTCACTGAGCCTGAAAGTTGGGTCGCTTTTGGCTAACAAGAAAGAATATCTGAAGAACAGAGAGTGGTGGTAATATAAAAACAGAATTTTCTGCCTTTAACAAGTATCTACACTGCTTTTCTGAGCTCAGAGTTTCAGACATGACATGGTGTTTACCACAAACCTACTCCTCTCTGACACAACTTCCCCAGGGCTAAAGGCATTTTTAATTGAGTAATTACAGATACTAAAGTACTCTTGAAATAGATTTTTTTGACAGCTTCAGCAGCAAGGCTTTCTCACCTTACACGTACCTCTGCCCTGACAAACACCAGTCCACAGAGAGCTTGTAAGTTCAACTACGAGGGTTATCAGATGTGGCTTAAATGCCTCCTTGAACATGTACATTTGACCCTGGGGGAGGGGAACAAATGGTCAAAACTGCCATCCAACAATCATCTGATGTAAGAAGAACCCTTGGAAGCACCCACCTGAAGGCTCTGCCATCCTCCCCTGGGGATGCTGATGTACCACTAGCTCTATCCCGGAGAACAACTTTATTGCCCTAGTTACTGACAGACTTAATCAAGATAGCACTGTGTATTTGGTTAGCAAACAAAAAGAAGATAACTTCAAGTTACTGATTACAGGGTTCTGCTATGCTATTTCTATTATTATATAGTCTCAAGTACATATCTTATTTCAATAAACATTTACCTCATGCTACAGAAAACATAAAAATCAACCTTTAAGGGAGAATAATGAATAGGCATGACTAAAGGGAGCAAATATCATAGAACACATTATTTCAAAATCTGCCATTACTAGGTATGTACACTGCACAACAGAATAATAATGAATGTTTCCTTTTTGCCATCTGTTGTTTTATAAGACAGCTATTTCCTGTGAGCTGATTCTAGTAACTATGATTAATGAGAAATAAAATACGTAAAACAAAGTTACATTGAAAAAATCAATCTTATTGATAAGAAAATATTTTGATGGCAAGTTAATTCTAAGAGGTTAGGACTGTTTCTTTTCCAAAATGAGAGATAAAGAAGATGATTGTTGTTCCTCCTTTTCTCCCTCTCAACTTGGTCTGGTGAGGGGCTCTGAAGACATAACATGTGTAAGCACAGGGTTCCTATTCTCAATCAATTCATGAACTGGTAAGACAGGTACAGAAGTAACTATAGTACAAATGTAGTGTGTACTAAAAGGGAAATATAGCTTAATATCAAGAGTGCAGGGCATGAAATTAAGAAGACCATAGGTCTAAATGGCTTTGCCACTTGCACAATGTATGAGGTTGGGCAATTAATCCTTCTATGCTTTGTCTTATTCATGATCATACAGAGGTCATATTAGTGCCTGCCTCCTAGGACAATGGTGAAAAATAAATGAATTTTGAGTATAAATCATTAACAGAGCATGTTGTTTTTCAAGTCTTCAATAAATAACACTGATGCAAAAGAAAAAGATTAAAAGAAATACTTAAATTGCCATGGATATCCAAAGGAGAAAGACGATTCCATCCATAAACAAGAGATACAGAATTTTCTAGCCAGGACACTCTTTTCTTGGGATAGTTTGAATGTACAGGTTATCCTTGATATGTAACTGGGGAAAGAGTACCTGGAAAGAAGAGGGGCTAATGCCACCTCTTATCTTCCAGTTCCCATACCCGCTTCTTTCTGAAATGCACAACCAAGATCCTATGTCCAGTCTCAGCCTGTGCCAGTCCAGGGCACAGTAAATGACCTTAGAGTCTCTTCTCTCCCTCCCCAAAAATTTCTTCTTGTTCAACAATGGAGATGTTCTCAAAGGCTACCTTATATGTAAAAGAAAACATCCAGAATATTCATAAAAACTAAAATTTCTGTTTCTAGTCATGATGGATTAACTGGGAATGGAGTAGCCTTCCTGCTATTCAACTGAAAAACTGGATAAAATACGTGAAAAACTGCTTATAAATATTAGAAGAAAGTAAAGATATGATCCCTGGGAGAAAGGGAACAACTGAGATGAATCCTACAGTTATCCTAGCTTTCATCTTGGATGCACATTCCAGACTGGAAATGCAGTGAGAGGAAACTCAAGAATACTGGGGTCTCATTGACTTCAGGGACATAGAACAGAGTTCACAGAGGTTAAGGGAGATAAAATTTTCTAGGACAAATACCAAAGAGGAAGAAGTTATGCAGGCTCAAGAAATTCATATAAGGGTCTCCTTGAGTTTGTTGTTAAATATAAATCACACATAAACACGGTTAACTTCATAATGCTAGACAAAAGACAAACGAGGATCTTTAAGTTACATGATTCACAGATATTGCAAAGAGCTAGGAGACACCTGAGCTTTTAATAGCCAGACTAGAAAGTCTGTGTTGAGCACTTGGGGCTTCAGGTCCCAGCCCCAGAAGGGTCTATAGTAGCAAGATAACTTTGAAGTATCAGTTTAGTAGTATGGCTAAGTCCACCCTACAGTAAAGGTTACAGTAGACCTGCCCACACAAGCCTTTCAAGAGAAAGACAACAAAATTTACACTGAATAAAAACAAATCACAAATCTAGCATTCAATTAAAAAGAAATACTACTCATGCAAAGAAGCAGAAAAATGAGATTCAGAAACAGATTCCAAATGACATAGTCGAGGAATCAGCATAGAAGGACAATTATAAATATGCTCAACATACTGAAGAATTCAAAGGAAATAAATGAGGAAACAAATAGAAAATTTAAAAATGAGAATTTATAGAAATGAAAAATTATCTGAAATGAAAATAAGCTAGATGGGATTATCGGGACATTAACTACAGAAAGACTCGTATCTTTGAAGACAAGATAGAAGACAAGATAGACAATACACAGAGGGAAAAAAGGCTATAAAAAATGAACAGCCTCAGTGATTTGTGGGATGATAACAGAGTGGATTCCTAGGATAGGGGCCAGAGGATAAAAATGACATATAGAAATAATGGCTGAAATGTTTCCAAATTTGATGAAAACTACGAACTATAAGTCCAAAAAACTCAATGAGCCCAACAAAGATAATACAAAGAAAACCACAGCCAGGCAAATATCATGACACAATTGGTAAAATCCAGAGATAAAGGGAAACATCAAAAGCAGCAGAGGGGAAATATCAGACATAATATACAGAAGAACAGTAAGAATGACTACAAACTTCTCATTAAAACAACACAAGAAAAGAGTAGTTGAATAATATCTTTAAAGTATTAAAAAAAAAAAGAAAGATCATCCTAAAATTCTATATCCAGTGAAAAATCCATCAAAAACAAAAACTAAATAAATACTATCTTAGACAAACAAAAGTACAAAGAATTCATGACCAGCAGATCTGCACTACAAGAAATGTTAGAGCAAGTTTTTCAAGAAAGAAAATAATACCAGATGGAAACTTGGACCTGCACAAAAGAATTAAAAGTGTGGACACTTGTAAATTTGTGAGCACATGAAAAATTAAAGTATGTCCTTGTTTTTTGATTTCTTTAAAATAAAATCGACTGTTTAAAAACAAAAATAGTACCAGTGTATCATGATAAGCTTTTTGATGTATGTACTAACATTCATGACAACAATATCACAAAGGATGGGAAAGAGAAAATGAAAGAATAAAGCCATAAGGTTCTTAGATTACACATAAAGTGATATATTATTTGAAGGTGAATAGTGATAAGCTTAAGTGGAATACTGTAAACTCTAGAGTGACCACTAAAAATAATGGATAAACAGCTATAAGACAAGACTGGAGATAAATGGAATAATAAAAAATATACTTAAGTAATCTCAAAGAAGGCTAGAAAGGAAGAGAACAGATGGGATAAATAGGAAACATTTAGCAAGACAGTAATATTAAACCCAACTACATAGGCTGCTTATAAGAAACACACTAATTAGGGGCATCTGGGTAACTAGGTAACTTGAGCCTCTGACTCTTGATTTTTACCATGCAAACCTTAATCATAAGAAAGCTTGGATGGACATATTAACTCAGACAAAGCAGATTTCTGTGGCAGTTTGTGTCCTAGGGGAGGCAGATGTCAAGATTAAATTAGAGGTTCAGTAGATTTATTTGGGGAAACACTTGTGCAAGACAAAGGTAAGAGAGAGCAGGACTGGACAAGGAAAGACCTTCAGGAATGAATGCTATCTGAAACCAGTGAAAGGAGAGGAGGCGAAAGAAGATTTGGGTTGGAAGGGCCTCAGGCTGCAGTGCAGGTGCAAGTGTCTCAGCCAGGCTAATGGGCAGTCTCCAGCAGATACTGCCCAGTAGAAGACCTGGAGCTGGACAAAAAAAGCCCAGCTCCAGGATCATGTTGTGCTCGGTCAAGACGCACCATCCTGGGGAGAACACCCACAAGGATGGCAGCTAAAGTCATGGGCTAAGTATACTACTTTTTGGAAAGGAGTTCTGAAGAGCACGACTCTGTGGCAGCCACAACTTTAGAACAAGGGATATGACCAAGGGCAAAGCATTATTTCTTAATGATAAAAATCTGCTTTCATAAAGAGAACCTAACAACCTAATTCTAATGTGTGCACTAAATTATAAGACTTCAAAATATTTAAAGTCAAAACTCTAAGAACTAAAAGGAAAAACAGACAAAAACAGACATCTCTATAGAGATGTAGAGATGTATATAGATCTAGAGATGTCAAAACTTCTCTCTCAGTAACAGAGCAAGTAAACAGAAAATTGGGAAAAATATAGAAAAGTTAAACAACAGGATCAACCATATTAACTTAACAGATATTTCTAGAATACTCCCATCCAAAAGAGCAGAGTACATATTCTTTTTAAATTCACAGTGCACAGGATCCCTAGGGGGCTCAGTTGGTTAAGTGACTGCCTTCTGCTCAGGTCATGATCCCAGAGTTCTGGGACTGAGTCCCACATCAGGCTCCCAGCTCCATGGGGAGTCTGCTTCTCCCTCTGACCTCCCCTCTCATGCTCTCTCACTCTGTCTCTCTCTCTCTCTCTCAAATAAATAAATAAAATCTTTTGAAAAAATAAAATAAAATAAATTCACAGTGCACATCACCAAGATAAATCATATGCTTGGCCATAAAACAAGTGCCAATAAATTTTAAAGGACTTAACTCATAAAGTATGTTCCTTGACCATAATGGACTTTATCTAGAAATTGGTGAAAGAGATCTAGAATATGCCAAAATACTGGGAATCAAACAATATCCAAAATCCAAAAGCTTACATGAAAATGACAAATCCCCTGAGAGATATAAACTACTAAAACTGACAGCAAAAGAAATGCAATCTACCATATTTATTAAAGAAACCACAAAGAGAACCCCAGGCTTAAATGGCCTCACATATAAAACATAAAAATGAAAAAATATCAAACCTGCACAGAAAATGGGAGGCATAGGGAACTCCTCCCAGTTCATTGTAAGAAATCAGAATTATCTTGATGTGAAATCCATACAAGACCTTAAAACTAAAAACCAGCAGACCAACATTGTTCATAAACATAAATACAGAAATCCTCCATAAAACAAGAGATATCAAATCTAGTAATAGCTGATGACAACCTGTATCTGACTGCTAATAAAGTCTACAACAATATTACTGTTGAGTTGTATTTATGCTTATGTTACTGTAAGTCCTCTGTTGGAGATGAAGACTTATATTGGCACTGCTCATTTGATTTAAACTCAATAGAACAGATCTTCCTCGTTAAATATATTCTATACTGGCTAAGATAATGCAGTAAAATGGCTGATAGATAGCAAGTGCCTACAACGTCTAATGCTACCATTTTTTAGCACCTACATCCAGTTAAAACATGTAGGTAGTCAAATCATTGTTTGCAGACTTGAACTAATTAGGCAGAGGGATCCTATTAAAATAGTGAATTCTTTAATTATCCCTGTTCATAATACAGAAAAACTGATGATAGAGGCTGCAGACTGATCTTACAAGGAGTTAGAATTGATTTGAATTCCAAGGCAAGCTTGGAAACAGGATCTAAGGGTCTTGCCTGTGCACTGGGTTAGCATACAATTCATACCTAATCAGTTAGAGAACAGGCTGCGACCCCAGGAGACAGAGTCTATAAACTCTTGAAGATGGACAGGCTACTGCAATAATGAGAGGGCCAGCTTAGTCCCAGCCAAGGACCCCTTGATTATAGAAGGGAGGGGACATCTTCCTGTGAACTTGCAGCATTCAGGCTTCTCTTAAGACATTGTTTATTGTCTTGAGCTATTCCTGTGGTGATTAGGAACAATCTGATGGAAAAGATTAATGGTGCTTTATCATATCTGAAAGTACAGTGGAAGTCTCACTGTTACTTTCAATTTTCCCTTAGCACAGTTGTAAACATAACTACTGCAAAGAGTCAAATTCACTTAATGACTAATAATAATATTAGCTTTACTTCTTTTCCTTTCCTTTTTAGCTAATAGAACAATGGGTGATTATATAGTAGATTATATAGCAGACTCTTCTTCAGGTATGTTTTGGAGATCTACCTGAATACTCAAATTTGTCAATATAAAAATTTTTTCACAGGCAGATGGCTATCTTACAATTTATACTTATTATCCTCATATCACGAATTAACTGCCTTCTTAAGGTTTATTCAATTCTTTTTCAATAATGAAAAATTTACTGAAATGATCAAGCATTCCTGTTCACCAAAAAAAATTCGTAGTGGGTGGCTCAGTTGGTTAAGGGTCTCCCTTCAGCTCAGATCATGATCCCAGGGCTCTGGGATAGAGCTCTGCAGTAAATAAACAGAGTCTTAAAAAAAAAAATTATAGTGGGAACCTCATGTCTATATGAATTCCTCATATGTATGAAACTAAATTTAATTATCTTCTATTTAAATTTTGTAATGGGCTTATTTTATATCACATGTATATAAACCAAGACGAAATTTGACTTTCTAACTAAGAATAGCTTTATTTTCTCTTTACCTTATCCTCCACAATTTCAGTCAGGAAAGCTTCTGCATACTCAAAAAAAAGAGGAAAATATAAAGCCAGGCTGAGATTCAGATCCTGACCAACAGTTAGAGTCACACTTAACTAAGTGACTCCCCACTAACCACTCCTCAGTACACACACACCATGCAATGTGAATGATGGGGTCCCTACAAAATAAAAAAAGAAATACCTCATTTCACAGAACTTTCAACAAATAGTAAAACAAAATGGATTAAGACCATAAATGCTCATTCACAGTATTATAAGAAGAAAAATACTTTATTTGTGGGACATAAGGAATAGCATGGAGAACATTAAAAGAACGAAGGGAAAAATGAAGATGGGGAAATCAGAAGGTGAGACAAACCATGAGAGACTATGGACTCCAGGAAACAAACTGAGGGTTTTAGAGGGGATGGGAGTGGGGGGATGGGTTAGTCTGGTAATTGGTATTAAGGATGGCACATATTTTATGGAGTGCTGGGTGTTATATACAAACAATGAATCACGGAACACTACATCGAAAACTAATTATGTACTGTGTGGTGACTAACATAAATAAATAAATAAATAAATAAATAAAATGTAACAAAAGAAAAAAGAAAAACACTGAGAAACTAATGGTATTGATCCTGTTGAACAACAATGTAAAACCAGTCACCATTCCAACTATTTTTTATACATCACTGTTTGGGTGTCTTGAGGCAAATAAGAAATCTTCCTTTAGTAGCAACAATCCAGACTATAGTAGTTCAACAATGGATTTCATCTTTGTAGGTAACCACCGTATCACAGAGGTGTTTATCTTATTATCAGAGAGTACTTGTCTTATCCAAAGAGACTATGTAGGACCCATAAACACAGAACAACACAAGCCTTGATTTATAAAGTGTCTTTCTTCAGGAACACAGAATTATTTGATATCTGTATTTCCTTGCTCTACTTCTATGAAGTGGAAATAATAGCAGTAGAACTGATTACTAAGGCAATTTTTCAGTCAGCTTTCCACAGGGCAAGGATGGCAGGGAGGCAGAGAGAAAAGCTAAGGAGGAAATGAGGGAGAGTAAACTCATCCCAGGCCTGAAAAGAATCTGCCAGCAAAGGCATTCTTCATTCTGATTGGTCTAGTACTGACATAAAACAAAGGATTCCTTCATTCATTAAATGTCCTTAAGAATGTACCAGGTACCAGGCACTATATTGGAGATAACAGATACAATGTGAAGCAAAGACAGACATTCTTGGCCCTTGTCAAGACTGTGGTCTGAAAGGGAGGTAAATCCTATGACTGCAATTACGAAGTGGTGATAAATGTCATGAGTGAATGCTTCTCTGAGGAAAAGCTTCTTGAGCTGCAACTGGACAGATGAGTAGGATTCAACTCTGTGCAGGGTGATGAGGCTAATGTCCAGAAGAGCACTACAGACAGGATAAATGTGGTAAGAGGGAATGTGAGGCATCCGAACAACTTAAAGAAATGGAAGGAGCACTGGTGGCTAGAAAGGTGAATATGGCCAGATACACTGCCCTCCCGGCCATGGAAAGGATTTCAGTTCAGTCCTTATCCTTAAACAACAGGAAACCATTAAAGATCATTTTAAGCAGAATTTTATTATTGCTTCTCTAAGATTATTTTTTACCAAGTACACTAAGAGGAAGCATGGGAATCTTAATGAAAATAATTTCCATGAATCTTCCAATATAGTGTATGTATAACATGGTCCCTTTCAACATACAGTAAAAATGACTTCCCTCAATGCAAATGGAAGGCTTAGTCACAATTTTCATTCATCAAACAAATACTTGAGTACTATATGCCAGATATGATTCTCAGACCTGATTCCTGAAATTCATCAGAGAACAAGATAAAGACCTTCACCGTCATAGAGTTTAATTCTAGTAATACAGAAAAAAATAATACAGACAAGAAATAAGTGAATTATGTAGTAGTTGAGAAGATAGTAATGTCAAGGAAATGAGAAACAGGGTTAAGGAGGATAGAAAGAGGAAGCAGGAGAGAGAGGTATCAAGCTTAGTATTAAACAAGGTTTAATTAATTAAACAAGGCCTCAATTAGAAGATGAAATTTGTATAATTTTGGTTGCTCAACAAACTTTGACTGAAATAAAAGAATAATTCTAGTGCCATTTCTCAACACACTTCAAGTTTAATGTCTGAGACAATGAGATCAAAGGAAATATTAGCTATTGCTCAAAACTTACTGCTTATGTATTTTCTGTCTTGTCATGGTTCTTCTATTAACAATGACATTTTGAATATCAGCTCACAAGTTTACTGCACTTTCCATATGGCAGTGATTTATTCATGAGCAAAAGAAAACCAGTATCACCAGTATTATAACTTCAGCTTCTCTCAGCTGGTAAATGCTGACAGATTTTTATCCTCAATTCAGTCCTTATGTCAGTAAGGGTAAAAAAACCAAAAGATACTTCACAGTAACAGATACAGCAGGAGAGGAAATGAAAGGTAAATGTACATTACTAAAGTAATAGTACTTGTATAATCAATACAAATTTTTATTAGCTAATACCCTTAATTACAAGCAAGCTTTAAAATAAGTTTCAATACATGTCAAGATTGCAACTCACCTCTTTGTTTTTTGGAATTAAAAAAAGGTGGGAAGTGAAATTATAGCTTCCTTGACAACACAAATGGTCCCAAAATGATTACTGGGAACAAAAGAAGCAAAATGACTATCAAAGGAAATGTGCTCTGAATCCAGGACAGCAAATAGTTCTTGTTTACAGTAAGCTGTGAACAACCAGCTTTGACTATTAGCAGTTATGTGCCAACGATTATTAACTCAGCTACATACTGGGGGCATTAAGTCACAGGATGATTGTTGCTTTTATGCTGTACTTCCACTAAAGCTTGATTTTATTGCCCATTTTCCACAGCTCTTAGATCGGCTTTAGTTGTAAACAACAGCCTTTGGTAATTCTTCTACAGGAAACAAATGATGCAGCCTATGAATAAAGCCTTTATTATTTATATTTTATAATGTATTATAATATTGATAGCATTCAACAAGGGAAGAATAACATATTCAAGCACCATTCTCCATTTATAAGTCAAATGAGTTATCTGTCTTACCTAATAGATTATGTTTTTAATTTCGATCATCAGTGGCCTTAACAAATGAAATCATTTTTATTTTTCTCAAGTGTTTATGTTTCTTCTATTAGAAAGCCAAACTTTAGTCTAAACTTCCAGAGGGAGACATGTACATTAAGATGCCATGCCAGACTTAAAATAATGATAGTAATTGTAAAATATTTTAGATGTTTACTAGGTGCTGATTAGTGTGTAAGTGCTTCACGGGTACTATCTAATTTCATCCTATGTCATTAGATATATGTACCACCCTATGAGATTGTACTATTACTGGCATCATTTTACAGAAGAGGAAATGGAGGCACAGAGAAGTTAAGTAATTTTCCCAGAATTGTATAGTGAACCTTCTTCTGACTCTGTATGAGGCACAGAAAGGTTAAGTAATTGGCCCAAGATTGCACAGCATAGCTTCTGATGTTAAATGAGGCACAGAGCAGTCAAATAGTTTGCCAGAATTACAGAGCTAGGCTTCTGACAATGTTTGAGGTCAAGAATTAGGCAGCTAGCCTCTGATACTGTACAAACAGATGAGTAATCCCGCAGTGCCTCATTTACTACCTCTGCTTTCACATTGTAGGAATTTACATTTTTACAAGTCGTCTACTTCTGGGAATGATTTTTTTGTTTGTTTTTGTTTTTTGGTCTCTATAGGTACACTATGCTGAATCAGGAAAATTATAGCATGAGGAAACAACAATACATTCTGTGAGCTTTTCAGCCAGCAGGTCAACTTGCTGGGATGAAAAGATTTGCAGTAATACAGTAACACACTCCCAAGGCTGCAAGTGCGTTTGCAAAGAGCACAGTAACAGCATGTGGGAAGGTGGAATGCTGAAAGGTAAGCAGGACAGAGCTCTGCCTGGCACAGATGCCTGGCTTCTACTGCCCGGAGGAAAGATAGATCAATTCAGCTCTAAAAGCAAAACTTAACTAACCTCTACGTCTTGGAATGAGAAAAAGATGCTACGAATGAGAAAAAGATGCTACATCTACTTGCAGAACCTGTCCTCTAAACCCACTCGTAAGACAAGAAAAATCATTCTTGGTCAAGTATTCTCTTTGAATAGAAGACCTGCAAAGAATATGTAATCACTAGGTGATGTTATGTGACTCATGGAAAGGGAAGGGGGAAAAAAACCAAATATTTATTTAGTTCCCAGGACTGGGCTAAACTCCATTTTATAGAGTTCCCATTTCATCTAATTAAATCTCAACAATGTACCTAAAAGGTACATTTATAGTGTTCTGTGTTATTCCGCCTGTTTGTAAGGATTAGAAGGACTGAGGGTAACAGCAGTTATGTAGATTGCCTGAGTAAATAGGAAGGAAGGTCAGAGTTTCACCTCAGATCTGTCTGACTTTGAAGGGCCACACCCCACACTGCCCTGCATGGCTGTCCCACTCAGAGGAGCATCTTTGTAAGAGACGGTCTATTTCTTTTGGAAGACGAGATTTTATCATGGTCAAGAGCTGAACTCTGGGGTGAGACTCCCTGGCTTTGAAACCTAGTTCTGCTGATGACTGACTAGTCATGTAAACTTGAGCAATCACTTGACCTGGGTGTGCCTCAGTTTCCCCGGCCATAGGTAACGGTACCAATATTGTAGTACTGCTTTGAATGTTAAAGGAGTTAATATACATGACATTTTAGGGTTACGCCTGGCACATAAATGCTCAATAATGTTCTTACTTATGTTATTAAGAGAACTCTGCTATATCATGAACTGCTAGAAAGTATTACGTGTGCAGTGTTACAAACCTATTGTAGCCCCACTGTTTTATATAATGCTTGATATAAAATACATGTTTAGTACAGTCTGATAAATAAATTAATATCTAGACCAGAGGATTATAAGTTCTTAAAATGGTTTGTTATCTGACCTGTCATTACCTCTCCCAAATCATCTCCTGCTCCATGCTGCCTTGTTATCTCCACTCCAGTAACACTGGCCTTCTTGCACTTTCTTGGGAAAAAAGACACCCTAGGGCCTTTGCCCTTGCTGCTTCCTCCAGCAGATTAGGCCTTCTTCAGATCTAAATTCAAATTCTTTTTCTTAGTAAATCTCTCTACCTTCCACCCCCATTTTAAATTGCAACAACCCTTCATCCAGGCCTCTGGAACCCTCAACACTTTGTCCCTCCTTTATTTCTTCCTATTGCACTCATTTGTCACAATACACTACATACTAAGAAATAACTTATTTCACTTATTTTCTATCCCCAGAACGTAAGCTTCATAAGAGCAGAAATTGTCTGTTGTGTTCTGTATACTACTGTGAGAGTATACGGTACTCTCAGTACTGAGAAGAGGGTCTGATAATACGTATTTGCTGGGTGGTGAATGAATATAAGCTATAAATTTACTGAAGATCATTATTTCAACTTTGTATGAGTCTGAATATAGAAATACATAATGATGCATGCTAGGAAAATAACAAAAGGACTGATCTTTGGGTAAAGATGGGTGTGAGATACTAGTAAAATATAAATGCTCCTTTCCTAGGAAGCTACTAACTTTGTATGTAAGTTAAACTGGTATTTCAATTCCCGTATTGCATCTATAATCACGGATAGTAGAGGAAGTTATCTATTTTATGGGAAATGAAAAGACAGTCTTTTTTTTTTTTCCATAAGTACACATGGTAAGTAGATACTGTTAAGCTTTCTCTTTGCCTACAATAGACTGACTCTGCATTTCACCTAAGTTAAATGTCTTATTGTTTTTTTTTTTTTTTGATCAGCATAAGAATGACCCTCTGTCATGACTTTCTATCCCTAAATTTCCAAAGGGAAGAACAGAAAATATTCTGTGCCCTCACCAGGTCCTGCCAAAATTCACTGTAGCATACAAAAATGTATGTAGGGGCATACAAAAATGCTTTGAGCAGGGTCGCCTGGACAGTCCAGTCCATTAAGTGTCCAACTCTTGGTTTCAGCACAGGTCATAATCTCAGGGTTGTGAGACAGAGGCCCTCATCTGACTCTCAGATCCATCTCAGAGTCTGCTTAAGTTTCTCTCTCCCTATGTCCTTCCCCCACTAAAATAAATAAATAAAATCTTCTAAAAAAGGCTTTGAGCAGAAATGCTACCCACCCCTTCAGGACATTTTTTAAAATCTTACTCCTGTTTCCTAAATTATTATTTTTTTAATCTGGATATTAAAAAAATCTAAGATAATACAGATAATATTAATAAACTATGCTTTTTTGCAGAGTCTTTATAAAAACAATAGAAGTAAAAATGCATGTCCTATGTAACATACATTGCAGTACATGTATGTATAAGTCAGTCCACACACTTAATTACATTTGATATAATTATATAGACAATCCTCCATAAACACTGAATTTAAAAGTTAATACTCAGGTTCTTTTTTGTTTTCAGTTTCTTTTTAAAATTCCAAATTTTATCTTTCAAAACCCTACTAAAATTTTACCACCTTCAAGCTACCTTACCAGGTTCCCTCACTATTCTGAGTTAAACACTTAATTCTGGATGCCATAATACCTGTAATCTAAATGGTTTACTTACATATCGTCTCCCTATGAGACTGTGAACTGGAGGGCAAGACATTTATCTGTGTATGCCAGAGCCTGGACACCACATGGCACAAAGTAAATGTTCAGTAAATACTGAAATGAGTTACTGAATCAAAGTAAATTTTATAAATGAAGCTAATGAACCAAGTCACGCAGGATAAATTGAAAATAAACTCAAGTGTTGGAAAATAGGTATCAATTTTTTGAAAGGCACTTTTGATAATGATCCTTTTCTTTCTTTCTTTCTTTCTTTTTTTTTTTTTTAAGGTTTCATTTGTTTGAGAGGGAGAGAGAGAGAGAAAGAGAGCATGAGCAGAGCGAAAGGCAAGAGGGAGAAGAAGCAGACTTCCCATTAAACAGGGAGCCATATTCAGGGCTTGATCCCAAAACCCTGAGATCATGACCTGAACCAAAGGCAGATGCTTAACCAACTGAGCCACCCAGACACCCCATATAATGATCCTTTTCTTAGAAAAGTTTTGTGTGTGCCAAAAAAAAAAAAAAAAAAAAAAAAAAAAAGTGGAATAATTAGGTTTATCTCTAAGTGGAACAATATATGTTTCAAGGGTTTTTTTCTCAAGCCAGCTTTTAAGGCCACTGCCCCTATAAAGCTCTTCTATTTCCCCAAGTGGTAATGGCTACTGATTCCTTTATGACCCCAGGTCCTGAATATATTCTATCCCAGCCTATCTCCTTCATTAAATTTGTTTGCTCTCATGACAGCCTCTTTCACTAGACAGAAAACCCTCTGAGGGCAAAGATTATGTTATCTTCATATCCCTGATATCTGGCACACACTAAGTCTTTAATAAAAACACACCAATAACAAAACAAAACAAAACAAAAACCACCACCACCTTCTTTGAGTGTAAAATTTTAATTTTGAGGGCACCTGGGTGGCTCAGCGGGTTAAAGCCTCTGCCTTCAGCTTAGGTCATGATCCCAGGATCCTGGGATCAAGCCCCACATCGGGCTCTCTGTTCGGCAGGGAGCCTGTTTCCTCCTCCCTCTCTGCCTGCCTATGTGCCTACTTGTGATCTCTGTCTAATAAATAAATAATATCTTTTTAAAAAAATTTTTTAATTTTGAACTAGCCTGACTCAGTTCTTTCTGGGGTCCCAGAATCTGGATATGGGCCCATTTGCCGATGTTAATGGACCCTCAATTAGAGGAAGGGCCTGTGAAATCCTAGAAAAAGGCCTAACTTACATTATTTTTTTTTTCTAACAACAAGTAACTCAATAATGGAGCTATTTGCCCTTCATTGCAATGAAATCATTCAGTCTCTTATGTTTATGTGGACTCTTCCCATGGAATTTCCAAATTAAATTGTATGGAATTATATTTTATCACCCACATACTAAATTTCTGAAGAAAACTTTTTTAAGTTTTAAAAGAACAAAATAGCCAAAGGAGGGCCAACTAGATGTAGGAATATAGACTGGGTATGTAATATTTCTTGATAAATATCTGTTTTCATAATTCCCTTCCCTGATCCCAATAGCCAGAACTGCAAGCACCATGGGGAAAGAAGAGGGAGAAGCTATGAGATGCCATAGTCACTTGAGCCCCCTCAGCCACACTTCTGCCCCTTCACCCTCTCTCCTGAGAGCATTGCTGCTGTTTTCCTTCCCCATTTGCAGGCCAGGCACAATTTCTCTGGCAGCTAACTTTCCTCAGCAATGAAGCTGGGAGCATCCCACAAATATTAGTAAGCCACACACTGTCCTGGACACTGGCCAAGAGAATGACGGGAGAAAAGCCCAGGCAGAGTCTGTGTTCCTGGAGCTTGGAAACTAGTAGAAAAGAAAATGAAACATGGCTTTGCAATAATATTAGATGAATGCTACAATAAGGTACATAAGGGTAAAGTGGAGTCAAACTCTGACACCTGTGTTGAGAATATATTCTACCTTAACAAGAACTGAGGAAAAGACATAGGATCATTTGCAGATGAGTGTATGGCTGGCAACTCCTCTTTTCCCAGTTTTCTGATCAGTAAATGTAGATGATAAACCTACCTCCCTCTTAAAGTAGTTGTAAGAATTAAATGGATGGGGGCACCTGGGTGGCAGCTAAGCATCTGCCTTCTGCTCAGGAGATGATCCCAGGGTCCTGGGATCCAGCCCCACGTCAGTCTTCCATCTCCATGTGGAGCCTACTTCTTCCCCTCTCTCTCTGTTCTTCTCCTCTGCATTCACTCTCTCCTGCTCTCATTCTCTCTCTTAAACAAATAAATAAAATCTTAAAAAAAAAAAAAAAAAAAACCACCAAACCAAAACAAAACAATTTAATGGCTGGCAAAAGATACAGCACTGTGACCAGGGCCTGACCCACCATAGGTACCAATGCCTCTCTGATATGATGTGCCATATGGAAGTCAGTCTAACCTAGGCAGTGTCTGAGATAAAGGGACTTCTAAGCTCAGTCCTGAAGAATGGGAGTGAATACACTGTAGATATACTACCCTCCTAAGACTGCTGTACCAATGTTCTACATGCAAGGTAGCTTCCACATAGAAATTTATTTTCTCACGGTTCCAGAGGCTAGAAGTCTAATATCAAGGTGTCAACAGGTTTGTTTCTCCCAAGGCCTCTGTCCTTGGCTTGAAGATGGCCATCTTCTCACTATGTATTCAGATGGGCTTACTTCTGTGCCAGGATGCTTCCTAGTTTCCTCTTCTTATAAGATCAGTCAGATTGGGAAAGGGTCCACTGTAACAATCCCATTTTAACTCAATTACCTCTTTAAAAGCACTATCTCCAAATTTAGTCACATTCTGAGATACTGGTGTCAGACACTGAACACATGAATTCGGGGGGAACACAATTCAGCCCATAAGAGGCACAGAGAAGAGGGTTGTTTCTAACAAATATACCACTTTGAAGTAATTATTACTCTTAGAAAAGTTATTACTTCTAATAACATGCATGAAGTGAAAAAAGATGGTGTAGCATGTTGAAAAGAAATCCAAAGAATGTAAACCCTTTCGCAGTATAAAGGGGGAATAGCAAAAGTTGAAAATAGAGAGGGAAGGAGCAGCAAATCGGGCCATGTAGGGTCTTACAAGATAGTTTAAATATTAAGCAACGGTAGTTTATCCTCAGAGGAATGGGAAACCACTGTGGAATTTCAAGTAGGGTGCATATGCAGCCTGTCTGAATTCCATCTTAGAAAAATCATTCTAAAAAAAAAAGAAAAGAAAAATCATTCTTTCTGTATTATAAAGAGTTTTCTGGAGGCAGAGTGAGCATCTGGGAGCCATCTGAAGTAAGACAAGTGAAAAAGACTGATGGCTTGAACATGCCTTGGGAATGTAAGAAACTGATACAATCTGGAAAGCTATTCAATGGACCTTGTGATGGATGGGGGACTAGGGGGGAAGGAGGATGATTCCTACATTACCAGGAAATGGGTAGATAAAAGTAAAGGAAGATGACAAAGTCAAAATGGACATTTTGAATTTCAGAAACAAGGGGCTGCCAAGAGACCATTAGCTATTGATAATACCTGTGGCTTATTAATTCCTCACTCTACAACACATAATGTACCAAGAACTCTATAAACATTATCAAACACCCTTCTACAGAAAAGGAAGCTAAGCCCTAATGAGATACTATAACTTAACCATGGCCCCATATGTCTTCCACAGCCATCCCCAGGAACACCACTATCCTGAACTCTAATACCATATATTAGTTTTGGCTATTTTTGTACAGTGTATGGATAAAAGTGCTGTGTATATAATCTTTCGTATTTAATGTACATGCATCTTAAAGTCTGTAATCTAGACAATATGATACTCTATGTAGAAAACCCAAAAAACTCCACCCCAAAATTGCTAGAACTCATATAGAAATTCACCAAAGTGACAGGATATAAAATCAATGCACAGAAATCAGCTGCATTTCTACACACCAATAATGAGACAGAAGAAAGAGAAATTAAGGAGTTGACCCCATTTACAATTGCACCCAAAATCGTAAGATACCTAGAAATAAACTTAACCAAAGAAGCAAAGTATCTGTACTCAGAAAACTATAGAACACTCATGAAAGGAATTGAGGAAGACAAAAAGAAATGGAAAAATGCTCCATGCTCATAGGTTGGAAGAACAAATATTGTTAAAATGTGTCTATGTTATCTAGAGCAATCTATACATTTAATGCAATCCCTAACAAAATACCATCAATTTATTTTCACAGAGCTGGATCAAATAATAATCCTAAAATTTGTATGGAACCAGAAAAGACCCTGAGTGGCCAAAGGAATGTTGAAAAAGAAAACCAAAGCTAATGGCATCACATTTCTGGACTTCAAATTCTATTACAAAGCTGTAATAATCAAGACAGTATAGTACTGGCATAAAAACACACAGGCCAGTGGAACCCAATAGAGAACCCAGAAATGGACCCTCAACTCTATGGTCAGCTAATCTTTGACAAAGCAAAAAAGAACATCCTATGGAAAAAGACAGTCTCTTCAGCAAATGCTGTTAAGAAAATTGGACAGTCACATGCAGGAGAATGAAACCAAACCATTTTCTTACACCATACACAAAAACAGACTCAACATGGATGAAAGACCTAAATGTGAGACAGGAATCCATCAAAATCCTAGAGGAGAACATAGGCAAAAACCTTTGTGACCTCGGCGGCAGCAACTTCCTGCTAGACATGTCTCCAAAGACAAGGGAAACAAAGGCAACTGGGACTTCATCGAGATAAAAAGCTTTTACACAGCAAAGGAAACAATTGACAAAACCAAAAGACAGCCAAGAGAATGGGAGAAGATATTTTCAAATGTCTTATCAGATAAAAGGCTGGTATCCAAAATCTATAAAGAACTTATAAAACGCAACACCCAAAGAACAAATAATCCAGTCAAGAAATAGAAAACATCAACAGACATTTTTCCAAAGAAGACATCCAAATGAACAACAGACACATGAAAAAATGCTCCACATCACTTGGCATCAGAGAAATACAAATCAAAACCACAATGAGGTACCACTTCATACCAGTTACAATGGCTAAAATCTAACAAGTTAGGAAACAACAAATGTTGGTGAGGATGTGGAGAACAGGGAACACTTTTACACTGCTGATGGGAATGCAAGCTGGTACAGCCACTCTGGAAAACATTATGGAGGTTTCTCAAAAAGTTGAAAATAGAGCTACACTACCATCCAGAAATTGCACTACTGGGTATTTATCCCAAAGATACAAATGTAGTGATCTGAAGGAACACCTGCACCCCAATGTTTATTAGCATCAATGGCCAAAATAGCCAAACTATGGAAGAGCCTAGATGTCCATAGATGAATGGATAAAGATTTTATATATATATATATATATATATATATATATATATACACACACTTACATACATACACACACATACATACACACAGGGTGGAATACTACTCAGCCATCAAAAAAAAATAAGAAATCTTGCCATCTGCAACAACATGGATGGAACCAGAGGGTAAGCAAAATAAGTCAATCAGAGAAAGATAATTATCATATGATCTCACACATATGTTACTTAAGAAACAAGGCAGAGAATCATAGTGGATGAGAGGAAAAAATAAAAGGAGACAAAATCATAGAAGGAGACAAACCATAAGAGATTCTTAATCATAGGAAGCAAACTGAGGGTTGCTGGAGGGGAGGGAGTGGGAGGATAGAGTAAATGGGTGCTGGACATCACGGAAGGCATGTGATATAATGAGCACTCAGTATTCTATATATTATATAAGACTGATGAACCACTGACTTCTACATCTGAAACCAGTAATACATTATATGTTAATTGAATCTAAATTTAAAAAATTTTAGCAAATAAGTTTGCAATCTAACTTGAGAGAAATAAAGGTTGTTATAGACAGAAACATAAGTATAATCACATGAACCCATTTTCCTATATTCTAAGGTATATAGTACCTACACATTTGAATTGCCAGGTAAAATCAATAATGTGAAATGAATCCAAGGAAGATTAAGGCCCATTTTAGTGTTGTATCTTTTGAAGGCACTCGGTCACTGACCCAGAGTAACTGTAACAAACCCCGTCATATAAATTAAAGATTAGAATGTAAAGCAAATAGTAATAGGGAGAGAGCAGTTTTAAAGGTAAAGTTCTACTTCAGTAACTTAAAGTAAATTTAGGTAAGTTCTGGACAATAATAAATCTGAAATTAACTCTGATTTCAATTACTTTGTTTATCAAAGTAATTACCTTTTCTAATTAGGTATCTTTCACACTGCTGAGGAACACACAGTAACCAAGTATTTTGAATGTGTTTTTTAAAGCAATAGGAATGTCAATAAAATATAAACTTTTTTTTACTGGTTTTTAAAATTCTTTTCTAAAATAATTCCAAAGAAGTTGTGTATTTAACTTTCAATATTTTACTGTATGTTCAATATACTTTATAATTTTACTATGTGCTTGCTGATTTTGAGTTTGTTTCAGGCTTGGACCTAAGAACTTCTTGGTGGGGTGGAGATTACAGTCTTTATTTTCAGGATAAGATTTTCCTCTGATAGTTCTTCTTATGAATTTTACTATTTTTGCTCTCAATGACAGTATAAAAAACTTAAAAAATTTTTACTTGAAGGATGAAAACAGTCACATTTGCAAATTTACTGCTATCCAACATTTAAAGTTGCCCAACATATGTAAAGGTAGAAAAACTCACCTATACATTATAGTTCTCCCAAGAATTTTCTTTGATCAAACTTATAGGGGCATGCATAATTATGATATGATTCCATTTCAGAGAATATTCACATCATTTTCTAGCACTGAATTCTTTCTGTGAACTCCTCCTGCAAGTCTTTGGATCCTGAGTTCCTCTGAAACCCCTAACATTCCTGATTATATTTTGATGTCTCCCTCCTAGAAGAGAGCCAACAATTAGCACAGACTTCTTGTTGAACCAAACAAGGTTCTGATTACAATCTTAATTAATCTCCTTTGAAAAAACAGTCAACCACCTGTGACCAAAATTTTGATTGCAGGACATTCTGCCTTTAAAATCAGTGGGTAGCAGCAACTTCTGCATGAAATTTAGTCTGGTTACTAGTTAGCAGAGGAACTCTGCACTTGAATATGAAAGTCTAGTCTCTCCGTATTATCTTTCATTTCTTTTCAAGGTCAGATAACTAAGAATCTGTGAACATGTTCAAATATTAGCTATTTTCTTCATTTCATTTTTGCTCTTGTAATTTCCATATTTATTTCCTGTCATAGATGAGTTATAGATTTCAGTTTCTTCACTCATTTAAGACTGATGTTCCAGAAACATCTCTGGCTTATTTAAAATTTTTAAATTTGTTGCAGAGCTCAAGCTCTAAATATACAAATACATACATACTATATATATATGTATATTTTAATATTATATATAAGTATATTCACATTTCCTATATGAAGACAGTCATCGCAACTTTATATATAGTACAGAAAAAGTATAAAATGATAAAGACTACCCAAAGTGGGGCTTTTATTGATCACTAACAGGATATTCCAAATGAAAACTAGAATTGCCTTATTCATTTCTGAGCTTTTCTTTTTGAAAAATCTAAATTTTTCCAAACTTGCCAACCAAGTCTTTAATAAAACTTTCTGAAACTTAATTAATTGTGTCTAAAAGGATTAAAGTAAGAACTAAACCCACATCTGTCAGGATATCTGAGTTTACCTCTTTTAAAATTAAATATAAGGCATCAGTGGTAAAATGAAGATTAGAAGAAAAGAGAGTAAGTATTGAAAAGAAAAAGCCTACTCCATGCTTATTAAGTACTACATTTTAATTGATTTTTAACCAGCATTTCACTCAAACTTACATTATACAGTGTCACATGTGAAATTAGTATGATTTTAAAAACCCATTTAATAAAGAAATATTTTAGAACAAATTTAAAGCAGTCTTATGCCCCTACCTGACTCTTACCTACAAATAAATCTTCAGTTCCTATTTTGCCTTTTCTCTTCCCTGATTAAAAACCACAACTCTTATTTATCGAAGATAATAAGTGGACAGATACAGAATGAACAAAAGTCACAAATACCATAAAATTTCATTTTCAGGTCGTTTTCATATAAATCTTTAACTAGACCAACCAACTAAGAGGAAAACTGGGTAATTTATATTTCCCCTTCTTTCCCTTCCTGCTTTCTGGAGTAATATTAAAAAGCAAGCAAGAAACAAACTCTAGAGCCATCTTTATGCCCTATACCAAAGGGGAACAGCACAATCATACTTATGATACACGGATTTTAAGCACCACCCCCCATTCCCATTTCTCATCTGATACAATTACAGTATGTTTGCCACAGGAATTTCTTACTTTGAATCTTCTAAACAATATTCCTAGCAAACCTACAATGCAGTGACATATGTTTAAAAAAAAAAAAAAAAAAAAAGCAGTTCCTCAAGCTTCAGGTTGTTTCCCAGCTCCTCCTCCCCAAAACTTGGAAACAGCTAGTTAGCATAGCACAAAGAAAGGACTCAACAGCATTTGGGGAAAGGTCCTCAAAGTCAAAAATTTCTAGCTGAGGTATTGGACTACTGAGGCCTAGTCTAGGGGAAACACCCTCAAAGCCTCTTGATATGAAAGGTAATCCAAGGGGCAGAACTCATCAATTTTCTTCTGGGGCAAAGCAGTGTAAGAGCTTAAGATCTAGTCCTGCTTATGTTGGATGAACAACTCTGTGTTCAATGCTCTTCTCTACCGAACTCTGGAAAGACCCTTAACATCAGTTTTTAACTAATTTACTAAAATTGCTATAAAACACTGGCAATTTAATCTGTCCCTGTGTCTCTGAAGTCACAGGTCCCATTAACTTCGGAATGATAGAAGGAGACATAATGCAAGAGAGAGGTAACAAAATTGGAAAAATTATTTATACTCTTGCCATTGCTTAATTTTTTTAATTCAATGGGATAAATAGGTAGAACATCAACCACTACTTAAATGTTCCTTTACTAAATCTATATGAATTTTCTTTCCCCTGGTAACATAAATAAACAAGCTGTGTATTAATCATCAATATATCCCTATAATTTCTAATTCATATACACTCTTCCCAATATGTAATGCTGGCCAGGTTTCTGCCCTCATTATGTCTGCCTCTGAACCATCTCTCTAGAGACATTTTACTTCTTTAGGTTTTACTCCAATTTGTTTCCTCCTCTTTCAATCCTGGTCTGCGCCCCATCTTTCCCCATATACCTCCACAGAATACATAACAGGGCTTCCTCCTGTTTCCCAAACTTTACCTTGTTACAGAATGGCTCATTCGAGGAATCAGTTTCAATCTTCCAAAAAATACTATTTTCCATTTCTGATAACTATTAAAACAGGCCATATTCTTTGTAAAGGGTCAGAAAGGATATTTTGATGCTAAGAGTTATCTTCATTACTCATCTTGGGTTTTTAACACATTTGTGACAAAATGATGGACCTAGAGGAAATGATGGATGCTAAGTGAAATAAATCAGAGGAAAACAAATACCGTATGTTTTCACTTATATTTGGAATCTAAAAAAAGAAACAAACAAAAAAACAGAAACAGAAATAGACTCACAGACAGAATAATTTAGTGGCTGCCAGAGGGGAAAGGGATTGGTGGGGGGGATGAATGAAATAGGTGAAGGGGATTAAGAGGTATAAATTTACAGTCATAAAATAAATAAGACAGGAATTTAATATATAGCATCTGGAATATAGCCAATAATACTGTAACAACTTTGTATGGTGACAGTTGGTAACCTAGACTTATCATGGTGAACATTTCTTATGTATATAAATATCAAATCACTAGATCATACACCTGAAACCAATACATACTGTTTGTCAATTATTTTTCAATTAAAAAAGGAAAAAGAGGACATGAAAGTTAAAGTTACAATGGGATATTTCCACTGTACCAGAAAATAAACCAAAGAGAAACAAAACAAACAAACAAAAAAGGGTGGAAAGCTCTTTCCAGTAACATCTCTTTAAACAAAAGGAATAATTACGACAGGCCCAAGTAAAAGTCAAAGCCAAAATGCCCCAAATAAGATGAGAAGGATAAGAAGATGACCCTGTGGCTATGATGTCATTATATGGGATTCAGGCATTGGGCCTGTGTCCCCAGAAGGTATTATAAATATATATATATATAAAATATATATATAAACATATTTATATATATTTACATTCACATTTATAATTATGATGTTAACTTTATCCAGATATAATTTGTACATCATAAAATTCACCCATTTTGAAGGTACAACTTAATGTTCTTAGTAAATTTTAAAAAGTGTACAACCATAACTATAATCCAGTTTTAGAACATTTTCATCAAATTATTATGACAATCATAATGGTTGCTCAGATGCCTCTTCTTCTTTTGATTTGAGAAAGCTGAATTACTTAGAAGTCTGGTATCTAGTTCAGTGGGATTTTTTTTTTTTAAGATTTTATTTATTTATTCAACAGTGAGAGATCACAAGTAGGCAGAGAGGCAGGCAGAGAGAGAGGAAGGGAAGCTGGCTTCCCGCTGAGCAGAGAGCCCCATATGGGGCCCCATCCTAGGACCCTGGGATATTTCTGTAGTTAACCACAATGTATGCTTTGTCAGATTACTATGAATCCTGAATAAATAGTAAAAAATGGTGTTTTCTTTCATTTATTACACTTTGATTTTTTTTTAAAGATTCTATTTATTTATTTGACAGAGAGAGAGAGAGAACACAAGCAGGGGGAGCAGCAGAGGAAGAGGAAGAAGCAGGATCCCTGCTGAGCAGGGAGCCCAGTGTGGGGCTGGATCAGAACCCTGGGATCTTGACCCAAGCTGTAGGGAGCTGCTCAACTAACTGAGCCACCCAGGAGCCCCACATATTTTTCTAAGAGGGTAACCTAGAAGAGAAAAATATACTGTAATGTTACTAATGTATTTTAAGTATGATTGTATAAGAATGATTTCCTCACTTGCAAATGAACACTACTTGTTTTGTTTTTTGTTTTTTGTTTTTAAAGGCGGAGCAGGAAGAAGAGAAAGGGAGAGAGGGCAGGAAAGGATGATTCAAAGACAGCAAAACATGAATGGTGCTTCATGAAGGGAGAAGGAAGAGGAGGAAAAAGAGAAGTTGTTAATTCTTTCACAGATCTTATTATGTGGCAGTTGATGTTCTCAGGTCTTGACTTCTAACTGGTATTTGTAACCCTCACACTAAGTCTATAAAATGTATGCTATCATTACCCTTAGTGAGGAACCTGAGCCAGCCCAAGGCTAGATAGATACCTTGCCCAAGGTCCCGCAGTCAGTAGAAGAGCCAGGATTCCAATCCATGCATGCACTCTGGTTCCTGCCACTCACCACTGATTCGCTTCTTTCAGACCTACCAGAGTTGAGTATTTCAATACTGGTGAGGCTGAAAATGAAATTAGCCGTGACTTACGGCCAAAATGCCCCAATTCTTTTGTGACCAAAATATGAACCACAATACTTGAGACGTATACAAATTTAACTGATATTTTTGGTGTATATTGATAATACAAAGAAATTGCTCAAATGCTGTCCAGGGAAAACATGGGATACATTTTATATTATTTGGACTCAGGCTTAGGGTGACCATATGTATTGATTTGCTCACAAAATTCCAGTTTAAACCTGTTGTCCAGGCTTGACTGTACAGCATCTCCTTTTGCTTTCAAAAGTGTCCCATTTGGACAATAAAATAAATAATATTAGTCATGCACAACCAATGTAAATGGCACAAGTCAAACTGCATAAAATTCAGACCTAATCTCTTTATTATATTATTTTTCATGTCATTCTTTATAGCAATTTCAGAAGCCACTAGTCTATACCAACAACAACCAGTGGCTATCCAGCATTTACTCCTATTTTCATGTACATTTTTTTCTTGTTGCATGGTCCATCCCCAAGCCTTCTATTTAGCAAGAATCTTACTCTTAGTTTTTCCTACGTACAAAATTCACTAGGACTGTGGATAAACTTCTAAAAGGCAAAACTAATATAAAACAAACAACCTCCTTCCCCATCTGAACATATACATAATAAGGAACTTTCTATAAACCTAAAGCTACATGAAGTTATCTCTGTAATGCTAGTTTATACCATATATGCTCATAAAAGGGAGAATTCTATTAACATTTTCTAAACATTTTAAAGGATCTGGTACATCCCTACATGAATTTATTTTAGAGAGAGAGAGAATAAGAGGGGTAGGGGCAAAGGGAGAGGGAGAAGCAAAGACTCCCTGCTGAGCAGGGAGCCTGATGCAGAGCTTGATCTCAGGACCTTGGGATCATGACTTGAACCAAAGGAAGATGCTTAACCAACTGAGCCACCCAGGCACACCCCGACCATGAATTTTCAATAGTCTTTTAAGGGTACCTGAGTGGCTCAGTCAGTTGGGCATCTGACTCTTGATCTCAACTCAGGTCTTGATCTCAGGGTCCTGAATTGAGTTCCACGCTGGGTGTGGAGCCTACTTTAAAAAAATAATTAATTAAATAAACAAATAAATACATAAATAAATAGTCTTTCAGTTTTCCTAGATTCAATATCTGCACAAAAGCTGATAAGTGCTGCAAATGGCTTTTTTTTTTTTTTTTAAGATTTTATTTATTTATTTGACAGACAGAGATCACAAGTAGGCAGAGAGGCAGGCAGGGAGAAAGAGGAAAGGAAGCAGGCTCCCTGCTGAGCGAGAGCCCGATGCTGCGGGGCTATGACCTGAGCCGAAGGCAGAGGCTTAACCCACTGAGCCACCCAGGCGCCCCAGTGCAAATGGCTTTAATAACTCTGATTCTCTCACTTTCTTATCCTAAAACCCATTTTTCTTACATTGTGAACCCAAAGGTACCACTTTCTGTTTCTCTGCCTCTTCCTTCAAACACTTCATTTCCCTGTCTGTCAAATCACTGCCTCTCTTCCAATACTTTCTAGTCTATAATAATCACCCTAAAGACATTTCTATCCTTAAAGATTCCACTGTCACTTTTTGGAAATAAGCTATTATTCAATCTCACTCTCACTTTATGCTTCCTATAATGCTTCTGACTCAGCAGTTGCCTTAGTAGGCCTAAACTTTCTCCATATTACTTTACTGTTTTTCTGAAAAATTACCTACTTTTGGTCCCCTTATATAAACTCCCTGACCTCCTTCCCCTTGGATCAGGTTCATCTACCCACTCAGAGGTACAGACTTCTGGCCTCCAGCCTTCATTTACCCTACTGCTTACGAAGATCCTTAGGAAACCGATCTGCAGAAGGAAGGGAGAAAATTGCTGTCCTTGCTCTGAAGCACTGGATACCATTAATTTACTTTTATCTCAGTGCACAGAGTTACAGATGGTGGAGGGTACAGACATCATTAGTTATGGAAAGGTACTCCATGCCAGTGTGAATTAGTATGAAGGAAACAACTGCCCACTGTATCTGGCTTAGTGATTTGAAAGTTCTGACGATGTTTTCTCTTGGCCAGCACAGATTCTTCAGATCTTGGTATTTAAGATTACTCTGACTGTGATATCCCACACAGAAGTGTATTCATCTTTAATTTCCCTATATGTAACTTCTACCATGACTTAGCGCCACCAAATGGTCTCAGTTATCCAAAGAGAGGTTTTATCTTACTCTGATAAGGACATGTCATTGAAGGGTCCTCTATAAAAGCTGTCTGGATGTGTCGTACCGTTTTGGAAGAAATGATAAGGTCTAAAGATCACATTTAATAGAAAGAAAGGGAGTTCATTAAAAATATACGGAAAATAATTACAGTTTCAGAGTCACATGATCAAAGATAAATTATATATCTTATTCTATAATAATGTTTTAAACAGTCATTTCTTCCTAATTATGTTACCTTGTTCCTTCATGAAAATGGTCTCATTTGAGATAAGTAGACATCAAGACAAAGATGAGATCATTGCAAACAGAGAATCAATGTGTCAAATATTTTAGAGCCACTGACATGATACTTAAGATAAGCACAATTTGCTGATTTAGACCAAATATGACCAAATCTTAATCCTGAAAAGTGAGCCTGCTTCTTTGTGTCATCCCTACACAATTAGACTGCCTAAGATTTCAGCAATCTCTTTTTTTTTAATTAACATATAATGTATTATTTGTTTCAGGGGTACAGGTCTGTGATTATCAGTCTTACACAATTCACAGCACTACCCATAGCACAGACCCAATATCACATACCCCATAGGACATCTCCAATGTCCATCACCCAGCTACCCCATCCCTCCCACCCCTCTCCCCTCCAGCAACCCTCAGTTTGTTTCCTGAAATTAAGGCTCTCTTATCAACCTTTTTGTTTTATGACAGTAATTACTAAGACAAGAATCAGTATGCTTGAGTGCAAAGTTTCAAAATGAAACTCGACAACAGAGTGAGAAAGATGCAGTAGCCACACCTCTGAGAAGACCATCAGAACACAAAAACAATAACAAAAATAAGATGAATCAATTCATTCAATTCCATTCCTCCAAATATTGCCTTTTCATTTAATTTTAAAATATCTATTTTATTAGGAATCATTTTTTTTTTAAATATTTTATTTATTTATCTGTCAGAGAGAGAGCAAGCAAGAGTGAGCACAGGCAGAGTCAGAGGGAGAAGCAGGCTCCCTGCGGAGCAAGGAGCCCGATGTGGGACTCGATCCCATGATGCTGGGATGATGACCTGAGCTGAAGGCAGCTGCTTAACCAACTGAGCCACCCAGGCGTCCCCAGGAATCATTTTTAAAAGTCAATTTCAGGTCAAACCTCTTACTCTGTAAGGTTTTACAGATTATGTTCTTCCCTGGGTCTGCAGATGTAGAATAAGCTGAAACTATATGAGTAAATCATAAAATTATGTTATCCCCATGAATCACACATATAAGTAGGGGATGGAAAAAATACATATACAGTTGATCTCAATTTTGTCTCACTGAAAACACAATACTTATTCTTATTGTCACTTCACATTAGATAACACAGGAAAACCTAATACATTTTTTAAAGGCTACTTTGAAGGAACTTACTTTTAATTAGACAAGAGCAGTCATTCTCATGTCAATTTTTTATAAAATAATTTTTTATCTTAAGTTTTTAAAATTTTAATATTGTACTGAAAATAAGCAGAAATATTAAACTGTCCCCTTCAAAGAGTCATTCCTTAAAAAAAAAAAAAGTACAAAATACGCTCACTGGTACTACTGCCCACTAGGCACATCCTTATCTCTCTGCCTCCTCTCAAATTATAGCCTAGACTCAGAATCGCTTAACTAATAGTATGACATTTCTGTAAGACACAAAAGCTACTGATTTATTAGGAAAGGTCTGAGGCTCTATTTATACCTAATTTTTACTCTCATGTATAGTATTTATAGCAACAACAGGAAAAAAAAAAGTCATCAGTGAGTGGGCCGAAGACAAAAGCAAATGGAAAGATCAGGAGCCCATAACAAGGAAAAAATAACCCTGTAATACTTGGTGCGACATTACTGACTACATTTCTTAGGAGCCTAAACTCTGAATTCCTCAACTGCGACCAGAGCTGATAAAGAAATGTTGAGAGCAACAAGCCACTTCCTTGTTACCTGTCTGTGCTCTTCAGCTGAGAGGAGGCAAAACCTGTGTGTCACCACACAGTAATCCCAGGCTAAGAATGAACCTCATACCCTATGAGAAGCTTCCAGAGCCCACTTCATAGCAGTCCTTTCTGCTTAGACATGGTCCTCTTTGTACAGCAGTTGGAGTGGATTTAGCAATTGGTTTTGCTGAGCTTGGAACCTTTGTTACACTGCATGAGGCCTGTGTTAACCAAAGACACAAACGGTCTTGGATGTAGACAATAAAAAAAGGGTTGTAAAAGTACAAGCTGGAGGAAGAGGATCAAGAGAAAGCTCAGAAGGAAATCTGAAAGTTAAGAACCATGTAATGCCAGTGATACAATCAGAATAGGTAGGAAGGTCTGTCCTGCTCCTTGGTTTGAATTTGGGTATAAAGACCCAGTAATAGGTGCCTCATTAGCACAGTAGGTAGTGTATCAGTCACATCATAAAGACCCAGTAATTTAGGATAACTCTCATAATCTTTTGAAACAGTTCCAGAAACAGTGTTTGTTGAACTCAGTAGGGGAAAGAATCCATTTGGCTCCTCATGTTTCCCTCCAAGAGTAGTAATGAGGATTAATAAAAAGCATGGCTGAGTAGAAATCTTATTAGTCTACCAAGGGTGAATGGTCTTTAGCCAATTTGTAAAGGGAGCTAAAATTAAATTTTTAATATGATTTAATGTCAATTAAATGCTTACAATAAAGAATGACCACCCTGAAAATTAATCTATCTAATAGCTAAAATATAATCAAATTGGTCTGTTCTAAAAATGAAGCCCTCCTTCCTTTCTAATTAAATACTATTCTATGAAGTTGGATTTGCCAGATCCCTGGAATTTTTTTAAATTTGGAAACATGTCTTCAAGTTTGCTATTTCTTGTAATCAGAAAATTGACTTCTTGTCCTAGCAATTGACAATTAACTTTATAACCCTAGAGAATTTCAAGGACAGAAAAATCAAACTAAAAACAGGAAAGAAAACTAAACAGCAAAAAGTACGATATACACAATTTCAGAGAGACAACCCTCTAGTATTTTGTAATCAATCTCTAATGTTGCTACTCTTATTAGATCTGGCAGTGCCATCTCTGTGCCATCTCTGCCACAGAGAACCAGTGGATTCTTCAGACACCCCTGTAGAGCATGTGTGTATCTATGATATGCTCTGAAAACATCCCAAGCTACTGAGCCCTAAGTTAGGTGCTGCATTTTAACAGGAGACAAATTATCTCCAAGAAGAGGCACTGCCTCATATGAGGTCATGGAAATTTTAGTTTTACACTGTGAAAAACAAAAACATTTCCTTTCTCATTCACAATTCAAAGCCTGGGGTTGTTGTGTTTTTGTATTTTGGTATATGTGGTTTTTTTTTTTTTTTCTTTTTTAACAAAAAGTGAAAATATAAGCAACTAACTATGTGGAAACTGACCTTGATCATCACTTCCCTGTGTTTCTTCAGGGTTTCATTTTCTATTTATTTTATAAGAAACTGTCTTCTGTGATCAAGTCCCAGTTTTGGAGAAGAAAATTCATACATTGTCCCCTTCCCTCCATTCCATGAACATGTACAAGCCATGTTGCTGGGTACTGACATCATAAGGATAATGGCTCCAGCTCTCAGGGAGATTGCAGTCCAGCATGGGGGCAGGGAGCAGCTACAGAGCAATATCATAATTATTTCAGGAATAATAAATCAAGGGCTGCACTGGGCCTAGGGAGCACAAAGGAGATAAACTGGCCCCAGATGGAAGAGGAAAGTTAAAGGTACCAGGGCAGGCTTTCTAGACAGTGTAATCTGTAACCAAGGAGGGTAAGTCTTAACTGGGAAAAGTAGAACGGGAGAAGGCTCTTCAGGCAAGGGAATCAGGATGTGTAAAAAGGGGACTGAGTGTTGTGGTTAAGAATCACAGGCTCAGTTATGTATATTGTTCCACAATTTCCAAAAAAAAAAAAAAAAGAAAAGAAAAAAGCAGCAGCAGCAACAGAGATTTTGGAGTGAGGCCACTACAGTTGGCTTGGGCAACTCACTCTCTGTGTCATTTCCCAATCTGTAAAATGAGAAGCAAAACAGTACCTACGTCCTAGGAGTAAGATCCTTGTGGCTTTAATACACATAAAAGTACTTGGACCTGTGTCAACTTTAAAGGAAGTACTAAATAAACATTAGCATTTATTATCATGTTTACAGACCCAGAGATGAGAGAGGACAGGGCACTTTCAAGGGCATGATGAGTTTTTTTTTTTTTTTTTTTAAAGATTTTATTTATTTATTTGACAGACAAAGATCACAAGTAGACAGAGAGGCAGACAGAGAGAGAGGGGGAAGCAGGCTCCCCACCGAGCAGAGAGCCTGATGCAGGCCTCGATCCCAAGACCCTGAGATCATGACCTGAGCCAAAGGCAGAGGCTTTAAACCACTGAGCCACCCAGGTGCCCAAGGGCATGATGAGTTTAAGTTGCCTTCTCCAACCAGAAGAGTCCAGTAGACAGAAGAAGGAACCCAGAAAAGAGAACTGGGCTAAAGTTTATCGAAAGCCTGTTTTGAAAAATACTGGTTTTTTGTTTTCTTTTTCATCTATATGAGATGATGGATATGAACTAAACTTGTGACAATTATTTCACAATATATGTAAGTCAAATCATTATGCTCTACACCTTAAACTTGTACATTGCAGTATGTCAATTATGTCTCAATAAAACTGGAAAACATGAATTATTTTTTAAAAATTAAAATGACATTTTGAAGATATACTTTTTCCTCCCTGAGGTCATCCCTGAACTTTAAATGTACACGAGGGTGTATCTTTCAATTAGCAATAATCGCGCCTCGGATAAACCTCATTGGCTACGATACTGCCACTGCGCAAAGCTTACGAGGGTGTATCTTTGAAGCTATGTACACTTCAGCTGTTACTCAAGATTAACCTGCCAGTACAAAATAATTACATCTTCCAGCATTAAAATACTCCTTTTCAAAGGGCAGGCTGATCGCACTACTCTGAATATGCCTTCTATCCCAACATCCGAGAAGGGGTATACTCCTAAATCTATGGGTGCCAAGCATTCCCACAAAAACTCATGTTTGGTTTCACACACAACATTTGATAGTCTGGGGACAGAGATACTTATGTTATGATGCCACATGGTATGTAGGAAGGAATGGCAAGAGGACAATATGAGACAATGTAATGAATCTTTCCCATAAAATAACATTACGAGAAGAATAAATGAAAGAAGATGGGATTGGGAGGGAGACAAACCATAAGTGACTCTTAATCTCACAAAACAAACTGAGGGTTGCTGGGGGGGAGGGGGTTTGGGAGAAGGGGGTGGTATTATGGACATTGGGGAGGGTACGTGTTTTGGTGAGTGCTGTGAAGTGTGTAAACCTGGTGATTCACAGACCTGTACCCCTGGGGATAAAAATATATGTTTATAAAAAATAAAAAATTATATTAAAAAAAATAACATTACAGAAATATTGGAATATTGGAGGCTTGAGTTACTTATCATCTTAGTTTCCTCACTGGAAAAGTAAGGTTAAGGACCCTGGGACCTCTAATTCCTATAAACTACTTAATGAACAAGATGTATAGAATCAAGTCTGCACATAAAACTCTAGTAAGGAGGAATATCTGTGCTGTCCAGAAATCTGTCAGGTAATGCTACCAAGGAATGTCTGTAGGAGAGGGCAGTTATCTCTAACTTTCCAGGAAAGACTCACTAATAATTTACTACTCAGACTTCAGGCAACCTTTCTTTAAGTGTAATGTGGCCTCCTCAATAGACAATGTGGAAACAGATCAGATTGGCACATGAGACTAGGGACTGGTAGTCTCAAGGGCAGATCACATACCTGCACAGGGATCCGAGAAAAGCCCTAGCAAACTTCCAATAAGGAGAAGGGCCTTGGACAGTGGGTGTGAGGGCCAAAAGGGTTATTTTGTCTTCCTATTAGACAATAATTCGTGTAATTTCCTCATGTGTGAAATACTGAGAGGCTTCCACTTCCTCTACCTCTTCCTTGAGAAGTGGCTAAAACTCAGCACCTTCTTGTGCCATGAGCTCATTAATGTTGATGCCAACATTTTTCACTCCTGAGAACAGAAATATCCTATTCATACAGGTATTAAAAGCATAAACCCAGGCACTCAAGGTTCTGCCCAGTCAGCTTTCTCACACTAGTCCAAATGCCTGAGCCACAGACACTGCCCATCGTGCCAATGCCACCCAGAAGTATTCTGAATATAGGGAGACAGAAACGAACAGCAGCCTCTCGCACAGCAGGCATTCTAGTCAGTCCCTAGGTTGGCCAAGTTTGTTTTTATAGTGAATTTGTCTTCCACTTGGTCAAAGCTAATCTCTAGGTACTAAGGAAACACAGCTCTCTTGGGATATAAAAATGGTCATGAAAGCTATAAATATAAAGGTGAGGGAAAAAAAGAAAATTTTAAATACAATTTGACCAAATCTTCTTAACCTGTGCTTCATGATTACATAAAAATGCATGCAAATCCATATAACATACTTAATGTGTGCTTTTCACAAGGACCTAAATCTTTCATTAGGTTCTCTTTTTTTTTTTTTTTTAAGATTTTATTTATTCATTTGGCAGACAGAGATCACAAGTAGGCAGGAAGGCAGGCAGAGAGAGAGGAGGAAGCAGGCTCCCCACAGAGCCCGATCCCACGACCCGAGCCGAAGGCAGAGGCTTCAACCCACTGAGCCACCCAGGCACCCCTCATTAGGTTCTCAAAGAGTTCTTTTTTTTTTTTTTTTAAGATTTTATTTATTTATTTGACAAAGCAAGAGTACACAAGCAGGGGCATCAGTAGAGGGAGGGGGAGAAGCAGGCTCCTGATGTGGGGCTCAATCCCAGGACCCCAAGATTATGACCCAAGCTGAAGGCAAATGCTTAACAGACTCAGCCACCCAGGTGCTCCAGATTCTCAGAGTTCTATGACTTGAAAAAGCTAAAAAATACATGATAAAAATATTATTTTTAAAAATACAACTCAAATCCCCAAGCTAGAAGTAACAAGAAAACAAAATACATCATTTTGTCTTTCATTTAAGTATCTTTGAGTAGGGGTGCATGGCTGGTTCAGTTGGATAAGCATCTGCCTTCAACTCAGGTCATGATCCTGGGGTCCTGGGATTGAGCCCCTTGTCCTGGCTGCTTATCCCTCTCCCTCTGCATCACCCCTTCATGCTCTCTCATGTGCTCTTTCTCTCTCTCTCTCAAATAATCGAATAAATAAATAAATATCTGTGAGTAATAAAAGTAATTCCAAATTAAAAGACACTATATGCTATACATGTTCAGTTTGTAAAAAGTTACCTCGCTTCAACAGTTCATCAAATAATTTTGACAATACTATTCATAATTTCGCTTTAAGTGAATTCCTCCTAACACCGGGGGGGGGGGGGGAGACAGCTTGGATAGAAAATAGTTCCCCAAATTAGGTACTGATGGATCATTTAATTGACTACTTGCTGAATTTCAGGTCCAATCATGCTTGGATATGTGAAGAATTCTATTCTAGGGGCAGCATCATTCCATGAAGGCAGAAAACCTGTAACTGAATCTCTTTATCACTTTCCCAAAACAAATAGGGGTACATTCCACTGCACCAGCAGCCATGGGCTTAACTGCAGCTGACCAAGTTTGAAATGACCTCCAAAATCTGTTCTTAGTAACATTCTTGCCTTCATGGAATTGCCAAAATGCCTGCGGGGGTTGGGTTTTCCTTACAGTTGAGTTGAATCTTCTCCCTCCACCTGCCCTGCATCCCTAACTCTTATCATCCACAATATCCAGCTGTGTTATCCAATGGCAAGGCAAGTTCATGGAGGGTAAGAGCTGTGGTGAGAGCTGTCTACAGCTCTGTTAAATGTGAAGTCTGAAGACTGGGACTTTGGCTGAACCGTTAGGATTCTGGCATATGTTTATGATTATTATTAAGCCAACTACTTCCAATGTGTGAGCTAGCTTCTATCAGTTATTTGACTGGGGGCGGAAGCATGACATGAATTCCAAAAGAATAAAGTTTATGTTTAAGTCTGATTCTTTCAAAATTAATGCTTTACTTCAACAAATTATATGGTATCTCTAAAGAATTGAAGATAGCTCCCAAAGTGAGGTATTTTTACTTTTTTTCATTGTTTTGGGTGAAACAATTGGGATCTTTTCAACAACTCATTCAATGAGCCAACCCCAACTCACAAGTAAAATCCTGGAAAGATGTGTATGGCATCTACTACGACTTCCCTTACCAAACCCTCAATATATTCAAGCAGAATTATTGGCTCCTTCCTACACCACCTCTCTGCCCCACACCCTCATCCATACACTGATATACCTACGTCACATAATATATATCCACATACCTAATCCAAACACCATTTTTTTCTATGAAGCAAGTCCTGTGTTCTCTCCACAGGCTGCAAAACTTAATGAGATATGGGTCCCAACTGCCTTGAGCTCCCTTTTAAGCCCCTCAAACATGAGAACTCTGTCTTATTTAGCTTTGCTCCTTCACAGTACCTTCAAGAGAAGACATCCAATGAATGTTAGCTTTAAAAGAAATTGAAAGAGAAAGATAAATCCACGAATGAACTAAGTAAAAGAGGATCTAGGAGTCTCTATTTTCTCAGTTAATTTTTTTTTTAAGATTTTATTTATTTACTTGACAGATCACAAGTAGGCAAAAAGGCAGGCAGAGGGAAGGGGAAGCAAGTTCCTCTCTGAGCAGACAGCCTGATGTGGGGCTCAATCCCAGGAACCTGAGATCATGACCTGAGCTAAACGTAGAGGCTTAACTCACTGAGCCACCCAGGAGCCCCTCAGTTAAGTTTTTTATTTATTTCTTTTACACACTGGTATTGTTAAAACCATTATTTGGATACAGTGTTTAATATACTGGCCTTTTTTCCATTAATATGTTTGCTATCTGTGTAAGTCTCATTCTTTCTCAAACAACTCTTAATTCAAATTTCAGAATGCTAACACCTGAATTTTTACTTTTACTTTTACATTTACTCTTTTATTCCTTTAAAATATGTGAGCTAAGATAGTTTCCCCAAAAGTCAATCCAATAGTATATTTGAGGTAATGTGACTTATAAACTGAATAGGGTAAAGAACACTAGTTAAAGATGTGAAAATTCTGAATTGTCTCGGTTCTTTGTGACCTTGAAAAGTTATTATTCTGAGATTCAGTGTCCTCGCTGAAAAATGAGAGACTGTAACAGGTGCAACCTCTTATTCCATTCGACTTTATATATTCTGGAGAACTAATTCTCTGTATTTTGCTATGATGGGCTTGATACACAAACCTCACAAATACACAAAACAAGAAGCTGTTTACATCAGGGGCCTGAGTACTATGGCCCACTGCCACATTCAGCCCACTGCCTGTTTTTGTTAACAAAGTTTTATTATAGCACAGTCACATCTATTGACTTATTTACTGCCTTTTGCATGCTAACAACAAAAGGGTTGCAACAGAGACCAAATGGTTAGCAAACCCAAAATACTGGTCTTCTGTAGAAAAACTTTGCCAGTCTCTGGCAAATGATGCGCACTGTGCTGTGTGACTTCTTCCCTAAAGAACCCCCCACTCTGTTCCCTGAATGAGACCTGGAAGTTCACCATTCTTTAAAATTCTACATCTGCTCTGAAAAGGTAAAGCACCAGAAGTGTTACGCAAACTGTCAGTTGACTGAATCATCTGACTTCTACCTGGGGGCACTAAAAGGAAAAAGGAAGTCTTCGGTACAACAAAGCAAAGTGAGCAGGCACCAAAGATAAATCTGCTTATACCCTAATTTTGCCTGGATCCGCCACAGAGAGAGAAGTCTTTAGATTCTGATACTGTGATGGGTTTTAACCTAAACCTGCTCTCGTACCTCTTATATGCAACAACTGTACCTGGAGGCCAGTTGGATAACAACCATATAAAATAATAAAAGAGAACTACCAAAACTTCTACATACGTTATTACCACTTTTGGACTGTGATAGAATGATGTGTTTAAATCCCATTACTCTGACCAAAGGAAGGCAGACACAAAATAATATATACTGTAGTGTTCTGCTTATGTAACTTTCAAGAATAGGCAATACTAATCTATGGTGATAGAAGTCAGAAACTGGCAGGGAGGAGGTTAAAGGGCAAAAGGGCATGGAGAGTTTTGGGGGTGATGGAAACATTCTATTATCTTCTTTTGGATGGTAGTTATGAGGCTCAAAAGTTATCTAACTGAATACTTAACTGCATTTTTCTGTATTTGAATATACCTCATTTTTTAAGGGACTATTAAAGAATTTTATAAATTTGGGGTTATGTCTTCAGAAACCTTGGAGATTTTTAGGATCACTGTTGTTACATAATTTTCTCTCCACATTAACAGACAGAAGGGTGAGGTAGTAAGAGAAAGAAAGTGGGGGCGTTGTTGATGGAGAGAATATTCTTGTCCAGCCTCTAAGACCATTTCCTTTACGAATACATTCTTGCAATAAGTCATCAGATACCTCAGTCTGGGCCTTAGTCTTCCAACAAAAAAAAAACTCAAAAGCAGGAAATGAGGAAACAGGTAAAACAGATCTTTTTCCTTTAAAGTGTGTGTTTGTTGGACTATTAAAAACCACAGAAAATATACAAAAACATGATTACATGCCACCTGGAAGTCTCTACTTTATTCAAGTTGTATTAAATCCATTCTAATTTTGTACCAATATAATCAGAAATGTTAAATCTAGTATATATAATATTGATAAAATTTATCTTACCAAAAAGTAAATTATTAATGAATGCTCTTTTTAAACTTGAACAAAAAATACAATAAAGTATGTTCCTCTTAATTTATGATCATCTGAAAAATCAGCTCTCCTTACTAGACAGGCCTCATTTTTCAAAGAAAGGCTTAAAGTCAAACATTTTATTGATCTACTGATACCCTGGCTTGGGTAGTTTGGTTGAAATAAACCAAACTCTACTTACAGTAATTGAGGCCACTAACACTGGACAACAATCTGTGCTTACTGCACAGACAGCAAAGACAGAGATCAACTAAACAAGCAAAATTAAATGAGACGGGGATACATATTATTATACAACCAGTACAGGTCTAAAGCCAATGTTTTGGTTAAAAATCTAGAATTATCTAATTACCTTCATTTCCAACTTAATAAGAGAGAGAGAAAAAAAAAAGAATTTAAGTGTTTGAAGATTCCCCGGAGGTCAACTCATCAGTGGAACCCCCTCGTTACCCAAATGAAGAAGGAAAGGTGTGAACTGAGCTTGGCCTGAGCCTCACTGGTTGACCCCAAGTGCACATGCAGTGGCCCCTGCTTCCCCGGCTAGTCTCACTTTAAGCCTGCTTCGGGGACACCAGCACCTGGCTGCACGCCGTTACACCTTTTCCTTCCACCTGCTCTTCTGCCAAAGACACTTCCCGCTCTCATTCCTCCTAAAGACTTGTGCACATTCTCTTTGTTTTTGTTGTTGTTGAAGTTTGATTGACATACAGTGTTGTATCAGTTCCAGGTACACAGAGATTCATCAATTCTATACATTATGAAATGCACACCACCCTAAGTATAGTCACCATCTGACATGAGAAAACGTGACAATATTATTGACTACATGGCCTATGCTGTGACTTTTTGTAACTGGAAATTTGTGCTCCTTCTTGGAGACTTAATTTAGTCATCCACTCCTCCAGAAGCTTTCCTTAACGCCTCTATCCAACTCTCACCAACCTAACCCCAAGTGGCAGTTACAACTTCTCTGCTCACCCAAAGCACCACAATTTTCTTCATTCTTCTCACCATTCAAATATGGAGTGTCCACACTGGGCCACTGCTAATGCTAGGGGTACAGAGGAAGAGGCAGCGTTTCTACCCTAAACCCTAAAGCAAGTGCCTCTGTACTTCAGAGGCAGCTGAAATAACCTGTTAACTAGTTGATCTAGTCTCATTGAAGGACCGACTATTAACCATTTGTTCTAGTCCCCAAACCCAATATATGGCACCCAGAGGCTCAACAGATATTTGTTCAACTTTGCTTTTATTATGAAAATTGGACTTTAAATTTTTCATGTTTTAATGAGTGAAAAAACCCTTAAGCAAAATTTAATCTTTAAAACAATGGAGGGTATATTTACCTTCTATTCATTATCTTTTTCAAAATTTTATGTGTCAAGGCACACTACTCATTTAAATTGTCACCAGTTTTTATTTGTATTTATTATTCTTTACTTCATAGCATATTACCAAAAGTTTATGTTAATTTAGTGGATTCTGAGAAGGTAGGTGGCATGTATGGTTAGAATAGTCTATTCCCTAACAGAACACCAACCCAAGATTTCTATACGTCTAGTATTTTTCTAACTCAAAATAGCAAATTCTGAAAATATCACCATATACTTGAGATTATTTCTATTTAATGAATGAATTGTTCATTTACTCAATAAGCATACATACAGTACCTTGACTGTATTAGTTCAGGAAACGAGATGAACAAGACATGGCCCTTGGCATCAACAAACAGAAGTACTGCTACTAAGTAGTGGGTTAGGTGCAATACTAGAAGTGTGTGATGAGGTAGAAAAGGGGCAAATATGGACATGACCAACTTGGTTTGAGGGGGAGACAGCCAGGGAAGAAGACTTCACAAAAGAAGAGATGCGCATTTTTTGGAAGACTTCCTGGTAGCTCCTCAACCCAAGGGCAATCGCATGTCCACATTTCAGCCTCCATTCCCTGCACTCAGCAACCATTTGTTAAAACTCCACTGAAAGCCAGGCCCTTTGATGGGGAAAGTAGTTAAGGATTCCGCAATAAAGAAAACAGGAACGTTCTTGCACTAACAGTGCTTATATACTGCCGTGGGGCTAAGGATAAAGTTTTATCCTGTATGCAAACATGTTATTATCAAAGGATTTTAAGTAGGACCAAATGTGTTTAAGTCTTGCATTTCAGAAATCTAGGCTTCATCACAGTAGAGTATGAGAGGAAAAAAATAAAACAAGATGAAATCAGAAAGGGAGACAAACCGTGAGAGACTCTTAATCTCAGGAAACACACTGAGGGTTGCCTCAGGGGAAAGAGGTAGGAAGATGGGTACCTGGGTGATGGGCATCAAGGAGGGCATGTGATACAATGAACACTGGGTGTTATACAAGACTGATAAATCACTGAATGCTACCTCTAAAACCAATAATATATTACATGCTAATTAATTAAATTTTAATTAAAAAAAGAAATCTAGGTTTCTTTCTTGACTTTGACTGAATCTTCAGCTTTTTTGGTTAACTTTTTATAAACACCCCCCTTCAGTCTGCATTTTTCCTCTCTGCACCTTCCCATAAGCTAAGTTTTTATAACAGGTTCTATTTGCTGTCTTTATTTCCTCACCTCACACTTACTCTCCAACCTGCAGCAAACTGGCCTCCACTTTTAGACCCTCATTAATCCCACTCCAGCCAAGATCTTCACTGTTATCCACCCTCCAGACCCAGGGGGTGATTTTCAGTCTTGACATTACTGGTCATCTAGCTACTCCTGATACATTGTCTGCTCATGTGGAACCTAATGCTCTGGCTTCCAGAATGCTCCTAGCTTCTTAGTCTCCCAGTGCACTGCCCTTCCCTATTTGGCACTGCTCCCCAGATTTCGGTCTTTGTTCCACTGCTATTTCTACAGATACTTTATTCTCTCCTGCCAGATTGCATACAGTCCTGGTTTTAACTCTCCTGAATGCGGAAGCCTCCCATGAATAAATAGCTTAGAATTTTCAGGCTTGATCTCCCTCCCAAGCTGCCAGTTTGTAGAGCTTACTACCAGCTGTACATATATACACTTAGCTCAAAGTTTCACCTGCTAGACTATCTCCCCATCTACAATCTGATCATCTGCCAGAATTCTCAATTTCAATTAAAATACTCCCAAACAGAAACCCAAGTAATTTTAATCATCAAATCATACCAACTCCATTGCTTGTTTTCCCCAAGAATCCATCGCTCCCTTTCCTCTGTATTCTCACAATTCCTTATCATCTTTACTTGAACAACGGCATTTGCCTTCTAAATTATTTTGCTACCTCAGTTACAGTTCTCCTTAAAGCAATCTTTTAAACTCCAGAGAAATGAGAAGATTGGAGGATCCTGGAACAGAATAAGCAAACAGTTTCAAAATTACAGTTGTAACTATATGGATTTTAATTCAATTGTTCTGAAACCAGATTAAAACAACAAGAATGATCTGAATTGGGTATGAACATGTTGGAGATGGAGAGTGGAAGAAAGAGAATGAGAATAAACCAGGTTAAATTTGGTTAACTGAAGAGAGTTCCTTCTTAAGACATATAAAAAAAAGTCCCTCCATGGACTCTAAAGAAAATTGGTGCTAATCTTTTTCAACTCCCACAAGAAGAACTATTTTAGAGTCTGGATACGTCTCATGTTTGTTTAAGATTGGCATAATAGAAATCAGCTTCATTTGAGCTTCTTCTAAGCAGTGCCTGACTCATGTTGTTTTAGCTGGTGTTGACTCACTGCCCCACAAAGGATGACACAGCTTTAAATAGGCAGAGGATGGCCTGCTTTTTCCAATTACATGCTTCCAGCAACCAGAAGAGGTGGGGGTCTTCTAGAGTTGAGTTTTCTGCAACTAAGCACAATTTAAACCTAACAAAAACAGTTGCCAAGTTGACCTGGTAATCACTGAGCTTTATAAATGAGGAGGGAGAGAAGTTAAGTTGTGGTATGTTAAAAATCACAGGGCCAGGCATCCTCTGTTTTTCAAAACAAAATCTGCGGAAACTTACAGTCAGCTCTTTTCCCATTTAATTGCTTACTCTATTGAGGTCAGCAAATGTTTTTCTTTAAGATTCCAATGAAAAGCCACAAGTGTGTTTTTAAGACTCTCCACGTTAACTTTAGTGAGATAACGTAGAGGTAGCTGTAATCATGTTTGAAAGGAAGCTAAGGAAATGCCATTCTCATAATTGTTGCCACCTCTTCTATACTTCTATATCCTTCATGTCTCCCAGTGAGAGAGCGAGTTTCCCCCTCTGCCATGATTTCCTTGCCGTCAGCCGGACTGCTTCCAGAACACATCAGACCATGTTGTGGGCCTGAGTGGGTGCCCAGGGGTCAGTACAATGAATTCCGAGTCTGGTTCAAAAAGTTGGTTATTCCTTATAAGCCTCTCAGCGAGACACTTCTATACTTGGCGTATATGTTGTACCACAGAGATTGCCCCTTGCAATCCTTACTCATAAGCAGTCTTTTTTTTTTTTTTAAGATTTTATTTATTTATTTGACAGACAGAGATCACAAGTATGCAGAGAGAGAGGAGGAAGCAGGCTCCCCGCTGAGCAGAAAGCCCCATGCGGGGCTCTATCCCAGGACCCTGGGATCATGACCTGAGCAGAAGGCACAGGCTTTAACCCACTGAGCCACCCAGGCGCCCCATGAGTAGTCTTTCATGATGCATCATTCCTATTTGTAACACACTCTGAACTCCCTGGCTGGTTAAGAATTGTTAGAAGAGACTCCTAAAGACCCAGCAGTTAGGAGAGAAGTCTGGACCACACTGTTTATATATAACTAAAATGACTGTCCATTCTCCATAGTGTCCCAAGAACTGAAGTTTATCAAAACGAATACCTTATAAAATAAACACAAGTGCACAGAGCTGGAGGCCATTCTGATTCAAGTCCAGACTACAATGGGCCCTGGTTTAATTTTCCACATACAAATCCTTGCAGCTCAATTTTGGTCACTATTCTCCATTACTCCAAGGTCATTGACAGATCAGGGCTATTAAGACTAGGGAGGGCTCAGGGGTCTAGATTGCCACAACTTATCTTACAGTATCTAAAATTTTTAGAAAGATTTAGAACAAAACCAATCTTTATAAAAGTATAGTCCAGGACCTGGATTGGTATCCAGCTTGACTTCAAATCAGGATAAGCCAAAAAACTGACTGACTATTGGAAGACAAAATAGGGAAGATCCATTAATTCTCATGGAGTGTTGTTCCTCAACTTGCATTAAGAATTCTTACATTGTAGCATTTTTCACAGAACTTAAACAAAAACACCTACAATTTATATGGAACCATGAAAGACCCCAAACAGTCAAAGCAATCCTGAAAAAGAAAAGCAAAGTTGGAGGCATCCTTTATTTTATAAAACTGTAGTAATCAAAACAGTATGATACTGTCACAAAAACAGACACATAGGTCACTAGAATAGAACAGAAAACCCAGATATAAACCTACAATTATATGATCAATTAATCTTTGACAAAGCAGAATACAATGGGAAAAAGAGTCTCTTCCCCAAATGGTGTTGGGAAAACTAGTCAGCTACATGCAAAAGAATGAAACTGGGTCACTTTCTTACGCCATACACAAAAATAAACTCAAAATGGATTAAAGACCTAAATGTGAGACAGGAAACCATACAGACAGTAATTTCTCTGGCATCGGCCATAGCAACATTTTTCTAGATATGTCTCCTGAGATAAGAGAAATAAAAGCAAAACCAAAACAAAACAAAACACAAACAAACAAACAAAAAACTATTGGGACTACATCAAAATAAAAAGCCTCTGCACAGAAAACAATCAGCAAAACTAAAAGGCAACCTATTGAATAGAAGATATTTGTAAATGACTTATGTGATAAACGGCTAACAACCAGAATATACAAAGAACTTATACAACTCAACACCTGAAATAAAAATAATCTAATTTTAAAATGGGCAGAAGACATGAACAGACATTTCTGCAAGGAAGACATCCAAATGGCCAACAGACACATGAAAAGATGCTCAACATCACTCATCATCAAGGAAATGTAAAACTACAATGAGATATCACCTCACACCTGTCAGAAGGGCTAAAATAAAAAATATAAGAAACAAGTGTTGGCAAAGATGTGGAGAAAAAGGAAACCTCTGGTGGGAAGGCAAACTATTGCAGCCAGTGTGGAAAACAGCATACAGAAGTTCCTCAAAAAGTTAAAAATACACCTACTACGGCACCTGGGTGGCTCAGTGGGTTAAGTGTCCTCCAACTCTTGATTTCAGCTCAGGTCATGATCTTGGGGTTGTGAGACTGAGTTCTGTGTCAGACTTGGAACTGAGCCTGGAGCCTGCTTGGGATTCTTTCTCTCCCTCTGCACCCCCTGAAAAAATACTACTACCCTACCATCTAATAATCACCTTACTGGGTATTTACCCCCAAAATACAAAAACACTGATTTGAAGAGATACATGCACCCCTATGTTTATAGCAGCATTATTTACAATGGCCAAATTATGGAAGCAGCCCAAGTTTTCGTGGATAGATGGGATGAACAAAATAATAATGGAATATTATTCAGCCATAAAGAAGAATGAGGTCTTACCATTTGCAATGACATGGATGGAGCTATAGAGTATAATGCTAAGCAAAATAAATCAGAAAAAGAAAAATACCATATGATTTCACTCATATGTGGAATTTAAGAAACAAACAAACAAACAAACAAAAAAAGCAAAAAAAAAAAAAAAAAAAAAAGAGAGAGAGAGAGAGAGAGGGAGAGAGAAACCAAGAAACAGAGACCCTAACTATAGAGAGACAAATGAGAGGAATGGTTATCAGAGGGGAGAGGGGGTAAAGGGATGGGTGACCTAGGTGATGGGGACTAAGGAGTGCACTTATCATGATGAGAACCAGTGATGTATGAAGTGTTGAATCACTATATTCTACACCTGAAACTACTATAACACCATCTGTTAATTATACTAAAATTAAGAGAATAATTTAATTTAAAAAATTATTGGCACTCTCCCCAAGGGAAAAAAAAGAAAAAAGAACTTTTATGTTGTGAGTCACACTGCAAGGAATGAAGTAAAAAATACCTTTTCAACTATAGGAATCTTTTAAAGAAAGCAATTAATAAAATTAAAATGAAAAATTCTAAGAGCTAGTTACTAAGAACATCAAATTAAAGGATTAACAATTGCCCTTCCCCGCTTCTAAGCACCCCCGCTAAAAACCACAGAAAGTTTTCTTGTTACTAATTGCTTAGATCTCACTTTATTGGTCAAATTGAATGACCTCTTAGCACATTTGTATACTTTACAATACTGTTACCTAAGACTGCATGAGGGGCAAGAATTTAAATTCTTTTAAATTAAAGGAAAAAAATTCCTAACATCGTACTTGCTTCAACTGATGACAAAATTTTTCAAGCTATTTATATCCACTCATATTTAACACACTGAATACTTACTCCATTGGAACAGAATTAAAATGATTTAAAAAAAAAAAAAAAGACTAAATCAAAACTGAGTATTTGTAATATCCATTATGTGAAAGTTGCTAGTTTGCTAAGGTGGATACAATAGCAATACTGTTCCTGCTCTCAATTAACCTATGACCAAACTGAGACAGAAAAACACTAAATCCATAATAAATAATGTTTCAAGATTTAAACAAAAGGTTAAAAGCACCAGTTCTGGAAGGGTTGGATGGGAATCCTCGCTCTATCATTACCTCACTGTGTAACCATGGGCTGCTTCTCTGTGCCTTAATTTCTTCCTATGAAACAGGACTGTTTTAAAGATTAAATGATAATGTATGTTAAGCTAAGTAAGTTGTCAATAAAAATAGTCCTTTAAAAAAAAGAAATGACATCATAGGACAACGATCTTTATGTATTGACAGGTGAAAACTGTTGTCAAGGAAATTTTCAGGAAAGAAGTTTAGTCCTTACTTTTCTATTTATTCTCCTTTGTTTGGTACTTCATCTCCAGACACAAATGAGAGTTTGGTTCCAACACAGACGTGCTAATTTTAGTTACTTGCATGAATGTTTAGATATGATAATGAAGGTAGGGAAAAGTATCAAGAGAAGAAATCAAATGTCCTATTATTAGCTATAATGTTATTTTTCTATGTTCAACATTTTTTTCTAAGCACCTGTCAGATATCTCTACAGATCTAAAAATATAAATACACCTATGGACCTTTGTATAAAGACAAATGCACTGGCCAGTGTTTTCTAAATAGATTTCATAAATGAATACTGAACAGGAAACCTCAAAAGAATTCTTTTCTCTATACATTACAGATATACAAAAGTAAACTTTCTTGCTAATCACAAAATTTAACACAGATCCAAAGATTTATCTCTCATAAATAAGATAATCAGCACCACAACTTCGAATTACTAAAACAGTAGAAATAAGTCTCAAGTGCTTCATAATTTTTAAAATTCTACATACTACTTTCTCTTTGGTTTCCTGTCCTTCATATTGTGTGCCTGTATGCAGTTATCTTCTAGTAATCTAAGGGATCAGAAATGGCATGCATAGATTTAATTACTTTTGAAGAGTAACATGAGACAAAGCAGCTGGTTCTCTAAGTGACAGTGTATGTTCTCCCACCCTTGGACACTTAATACCTGTCAAACAGATAGTTTTATCTATAATACTAATTTATTAAAGAGTGACATAACACAGTTGATACTAAAAGAATGTGTCATAAACCCAGATACTTAAGATGAATATATAGTTAAACAATCTTTTAGTTCCCATTTTAGAAAAGAGCAACTTGAAGCTTTTAGATATGCTACGGTTTATTCTGAAATGCATCCTCTAGTAATCACAAAGAAATGAACACATGAAATTTCATGTGATGAAAAATGACACAGTATCCAAACTCACTAACTCAATTAACTAGAACACAGCAAGAAACTGAATCCAGACAAGCAAACCAATATATGCTCAAAGAAACTGAAATAAGTGCTATCAAAATCTTTTGTTAGATTATACAACTTAGTCCTTTGATAAGCTTTTCTTTGCACAGTTCTAACAACCTTGATTATCTAATGAAAAGTAAATTATAAAGCATGTTTAAAAACAACATTAGAAAGAACAAAAGTACTGCTAAAGGTTTTCAAGGCTGCCTGAAAACAAAGGGGACTATAACAACAATAAATATTATTTAAGTTATATAAGAAATAAAACAATATACCAATGTAGGCTATTTACTATGAAGGCAAGCAAACTTAAACACCATACTGTCTAAATGATAGGCTATTTACCATGAAGGCAAGCAAACTTAAACACCATTACTGTCTAAATGATGACAGTCATTAAGGAGCGTTACGGCCCTAGTTAAGGGTATGCCTGACCTTATATTTTTATCCAAAGAGGCTTAAAGCAAAATTTGTCACTTAAGTGGATAAACTTTACTTCCAAAATTTTCTTCTGAGGACATTTTACTGCCTTCCTTGGCTCTGTTCTATAACACCCTGCTTTTATTCTTCACAGGAACTGATATCTAGAGACCACAGATTGAGAAAAAGAGAATAGGAATTACTTTAGAAATGAAATAGTTTAGTTTAAGGACAGAATGAGAAGAAATTTTAATTACAGGTAAGTTAAATATCTACTTTAGTTATGATATATCTGCATATGTTCAGGTACTATCTCAGGAACACTGGTAAGGGAAAAATGTTTCCATTGCGTATAAACACAGTTCTAAGAAAATATAGCTACAATAATACCCTCTAAGCAAAGTGGGATTTAACATCTATCCTCTCTTAACACAGAATTTAATTTAGTAGCCTTCTATTTTTCTCCGAAGACTACCATAAAATTTCTCCGAAGACTATCATAAAATTAGGGAATAGGTTTCATGAACTCAGACCAGAAAAAACTGAACCATTTTTTATATTTGGTTGATTTTTTTTAAAAGGTGAAGGAGATAAAACAAAGAGAAAATACTGAATGTGGGCTTTATAGAAGGGAAAATACATCAATGTAGAAAAATTGAGAAAAAAAATCAGTGGAGGAAGTTAGAGAAGAAAACAGGAGTTATTTCATAATCAGAAAACCTTTACCCCAAGACACTTATTAATCACATAGAGGAAAATATAGTTTACCAGTACAGAAACCCAGCAGGCACCATTTTAAGCAGGTGATCAGAGCCAACATCAACATTAACAAGATAGATCACTACCCACTAATATGATGCACTTGAGAATGGCCCAATATCATTCTGTGGAAGTCTTACCCACAATGCATAATTTCAGTCTAATCATGAGAAGACATCTCACCAACCCAAACTGAAGAACTTCCTACAAAACTCCAAAATCGCCATAAGAGATAAGGACAGACTGCCAGAGACTGAAGGTTTGGGAGGCAAAACTAAATACAACGTGGGATCTCAAATTCAATTCTACAACAGAAAAATTCTAATGCTAATTCTAATTCTAGTTCTCTGAATTTTTGTGGATACATTAAGGATTAGCGATCAGGAAGAACTGAGCAGGTTAAAAATGGACAAAGCAACTGGCCAAATGTTTAGCCAAATGACATGATCAAAGGAAATGTGCCAGATGTTTTCCAACAGCTCCACATATGGAGGCACCTACACTCAGTAGGGGTCCCACTGTAAAAAGAAACCAGAGACACAAACTCTAGTTTTAACCGTAACATTAAAAATGACCCATAAATATCTTATCCTCTTATTAAGAATTCTATTTCCATAACTATTTCTGAATCCTCTAGAAAAAGTACTTTTTAATAAAAGTATCTGCCCCATATGTTAGTATACCTCTGTATATGGCTGTATATGGCTAGTGTACCTCTGTAAATGTATAAGTCACATAGACTTATATAAGTACTTAATTGAAGGAGAGCTGGCACCTTGAAATAAATGTCTTTTCAATTTCCATCCAGGAAAAGTATGGCACTAAGGGTTGTTTGATTTAGTTTTTTCCACAAAATAAAGTATTTTTAATCATCAGTAATTCCACTTTAATCAAATCATTCCCATTACTATGAATAGTTAAAATATTATAAAACAATATCCCCTTTACAAAAGTTTTAACTTTGCTATAGAATTAGAATTCCTAGGATAACCCTGGTAAGCTTCTTTATTTGTTTTTTGAGGAAGAGCTGGTTCTCTTCCTCTTCTATTTTTGTTCTCTCTTGGGAAGTTTATGGTAAAATGAACTAAACATCAGAAATTCTCATGGCCCTTTAATTCTATACATGCACGAAAAAATATTATATGTATATATACTTCTTATCTATAGCTTAGAAAATCTTTGAAAAATAAGACACCTTGCTTTATCTTCAGCTATCTTTCATTCCGTAAGCAAAATTATTTTGTATGTATGTCAATATTTTCACTTTGGATTCTGATTAAGAATTTAGAAGCTCAGCCTCTTTGAAAAAAATCACATGATTATAAAGATAGTCCCAACCACTTAACAGAACTAGAAGTTTACAATCCTTCATTCTCTTTTATACCTTACAAATAAACTGTAAAGACAGAATGTTTGTGATACAAGGAATTATCTTCTCTCCTCCCAACAAATACTTAGTTCTCCAATTTTTTTTTCCCCTCCATGAATACATTTTGGGGATAGGTACCAAAATACCAAAAACATTTTACTCTCCTCTTTATATCAACAACTGTGATTAAAAGTTATAACAGTAATAATACATCTAACAATTACTGTATGTTTCATTGGTATTGGACACTATTCTAAGCACCTGAAACAAGCTGCCCAAGACGACGTAATAATAAATGGTATAGGTGATATGTGGGGTCTGGGAGCCTGACCCAAGCCTGAGTAACTGGCAAGTACACTTTATACTGGCTACTTATTTTAATACAATAAAATGTCAATCCCTAAAGAAACCACAGTGGCCACCCAGCATCAGTGCTGAACAGTTAGAAGGGAGGCATGTAATGGAGCAGCCATGACCGCTTCAGTTAGTGCTGGCAGGCAGCAGCAGAGCCCTGACTTGCTGGATCCTTTATTCTTTTATTATTATTTATTTTAATGAGAAGCTGGCAGTCCAGAATGATATCTGAAGCGTCTTGCTTTCAAAATGTTGCTACTTATTCTAAGCTTTCTCAGAAAGTCCTATTTGTCTGAAAGGTAAAGGGCCACATTCTCACAGTAGGGGCTTTGTCTTTTTTATCTTTGTATCCCTAATACCTAATGTGTGGCTGGCACATAGTAGGTACAAACAGATTGACTTCTGCTGTTAAAAATCCTGCTGTTTTATCTTGACCATTTTTAACCTTAGTAGGAATTCATTAATTTATTCAACAAGCATTTACTGAGCTATGACAATGTGCCAGACGCTGCTCTAGGCACTTGAGATTCCAACAGTGAACAAAAGAGAAAACTGAAGAGAGAGATAGAGACAGACAGAGATTATATTTTAGTGGGAAAAAATAGGCCCCCCAAAACCTGAAAGTCCATAAAGTCAGATGGAGTGGAGGCTTGAAAAATAAGGAGATGGTTTGCTTTGAACTGAACCTTTGCTACTCAGAGCTAAAGAACAATGATACAATAGTCCATACTGGTCACTCCTCCACAAATATGTTACACATATGTAAGCAATTAAAGGAAAGGGTATTCTTGAAAGAGAGAGTGCTTTCTTCATAAGTAGAACAATACAATCTTGCTCCTTGGCTTGAAAGGAAGTATTGATCAGTAGTTAGGGAGTCAAAGGTTAATAACTCGGTCCTGATTATTTCTGTTATCAGACTCATGATTGATGGTGTCCTCCGGCTCCTTGTAAATGCAGGAACCTCTTTTTGATTGTTGTTACTGGGAACCAAAAAATTAAGCTATTCTCTCATGATTTAGTTACAGGGGACGGGGTCAACTATCTCCTGCATCAGAGAGTTGAGTGGTACAAAGGTTCCTATAGAGAGAGTGAGTGGTCACCAAAAATGCAAACTTAGAGCAGCATAAATCTGATTGGCAGCCATATGATAAAACACTAACTATGACACACAGCTCTTTTGCTCTCATGCATTATCATTCCACAAGACCACATGCTGAGTTAATGGAACTTCTCCTCCAGTTTGCTTTGGAAACGGATGTAGTTTCGGAAGGCCCAAATGGCACAATCTAGCTATTACTCCTAGACAGCTGCTGGGAGTTAGAGACAGGACAGTTACACCAAAACCATTTAAAAATGCACAAACCAGACCCCTGCTTCTCAAGAACTCACTTATATCTATTTAGTTCCTCATAATCTGAGTAATTATAGTCAGGGATTAAGTTTAAAAAAGACATCCTGAAGACAAATGCAAGTTTGTATCTTCAAGTAGCCTTTAAAACAATGTGCTACTAAAGCTGGAAGAAAAATGTTACTTTCTCATTGTCTTTACATAAAAATAAGATTTCACTCAACCTGCTCTTTTTGGAAGAAACAATATTGTCTTTGTTAGCCAAGCCTAACATAGATCTCATGCCAATGTGGTTTGTTCTTCTCATGGATACTAGCCAAAAGGATATTCCTTGAAATAAAATCACAATCTGTTGAAAGCCTCACAAATCAATTAGATGAGGAGACAGAAGTAATCATTATCACATAACCAAAGATAAAAGTATGAAAAAAAATAAACGAAAATAAACTTGATGCAAAAAAGAACATCAACATTCAAACTTCCCACTTGTTAAAAGAGAAGAAAAAAAAAAAAAAAAAAACCATTCCTCAGTGGATCCATAGTAGATAAAGAGCCACATTTAAATAAGCAAAACTTCCCCTAAATATGAGTCAGATAGCAAACCATCTCATTTATCATTGTCTGCCCAGGGAAATTTCCTAAGAGTCTAACATTTTGTTTAGTTAATGGAAGTCACATTGGCCTTGATCTTGTGTCGAACGGATGAACACTGATACAGAGTAATTTAACATAGATCCATGCTATATTAAATCTAAAATACACATAATGAGATGGTTATAAACCTCTTTTGACCCAAAAGAAATAAATTATAATAGCATTTACAGCATTAAGTCAACATTAGCAATAATAAAATAATGATACCAATGTATATATGCGGCTGAATGGTTTTAAAAGCTGGAAATAAAATTGTTTTTAAAAAGTCTACTCAGATTTACTTTTTAGAACATCTTTCCAGTTATGTTTTAACTCAGATGGCATGCAGTTACTAAAAAACTTTTAATAGTATTCGAGGATTTGGGATAATATATTTTAATTTCTTTTCTTTTCTGCTTGTCCCATTTCCAATGATTTTTTTTTAAATTCTCCAATATATCAATGAGTGAATTTGGCAGAAATGAGGCATATGCCTATTTATCCTCAAGTTGTATCAAGAACACAGACTTTAGCCACTGTCGGCGGAGACTTCGGTGCACTTCCCACTTGCAATCAAGGACACAATACAAAGCAGTAGACCCACTCATCCAGTCCACTAAAAGTTGGAACAAAAATCAAGTGAAGGTGCTCTTATGCCCTGGCAGAAAACACAGCTGGGAGATGAAAGCCCAAGCCCGGGAAACCTCTGCTCCCTTTGGAGTCGCTCTGGGTACCTGCTGCCAGGGTGGCTGGCGGTGGCCCTGGGCGCGCAGCGGGGTTCTGAGCTGGGTGGCTGGGAGCAAGCGTACGAATGGTAGGCAGTCAGCACCACGCCGCCCGAGTCCTCCACTTCCATCCTCAGCGGCGCATGTCCCCGCTCCGGCCCGAGAACAAAGGCGGAGACCAGCATGGACCAGCGCACGGGGACTCGGTCACCAGCGGGGCGATGTGGCCCGTCCAGCTCCAAGGGGCTTGCTCTGGCGGCTGTCAGGGGCGCCCTGGGAAGCCGCCCCGCCCTCGGGACAGCCCTATTAGCAAGGACTTAAAGACACGCCCACAAGTCCCGCTGGGGGTGGGGGGGTGGGAGCCGGGAGAACGCGGCGGGAGGTGGGGGGCGGGCGGGCAGGGGGAGGAGAGAATCGGGGACCGGGGAGGGGGGGATCCCTGTTTCTAGGAAACTGGAAACCTGCTGTGATCCTTCAGGGCTCAGGCTAGCTGCTCTAGCAGTTTTTCTTGCTTTGTTTCTTCTTCCTTTCCTTTTCCTTTTCTCATCCCCCACCCCCCCAACCACCAAATGGGGGAGGCTTATCCCATAGCTGGGAACATTTCCTGCCTGGCAGCAAGAAGCAAGAGAAAGAAACCTTGCCCTGGGAGCCTGGGCTGAGAAGGAGAGGGGCCCAGTCTACAACGTGTGGTCTGGGAAGAAAGGAAGAAAATGTGACACTCTCTCATTTAAAGCATCCACATCAAAAATTGAAGAACCGGATTACGTTGCTGTGTGCTTGGTCAAGTTACAATAAACTTGATTTCCTTTTGGGCAGGTAACTCCCTCTTACAGCAAGCAGAACACCTCCCTCCCTCACCCTCAATGCCACCACAGCAACCAGACTCTTACCTCACTCCACATCCCTTTCCTCCTCCCAGTCCTGATCACACTAAGATACTGCTTTCAGCTTGTCTGAAAATTAGACTTGATTATTCTGGGCCCAATGCATGTTTTTTCCAGAAGTCTTTATTTAGAGGAAAAACGTGTTACAGGGAGGCAGATAAAAAGGGGCATAAGCAGAAATTATTTTCAATGATTTGGGATCTGAAATATGTCTTTAGGTAAATAAAATTAACAGCACAAATGGAAAGACAACATTCTTTTAACTACATGAAAAGGGAACCAGAAGTATGCTATGGAGGCCCATAATGAGTTCTATCTTTCAGGGGCAGATAGGGTGTTTTACCTGTTGTCTCTCACACTCCCCTGGGAGCTAGGTGAAGGGGAAAAGAGAAGTTAATTCACCCCATACTGAGGGGTGACCTAGGTCATGCTATTTAACATCCCAGAGTCTGTTTCTGCATCTGGGAAATGGGGAAAACAATATGTTAGGTTCTCAAGAAATGCTGGTCCTTTTTGCTACTTCCTTCACATTTTCAAGAAGAGAGACATTTGCTTTCACTGCCCTTTCAAAGGTTGGGAAAGAAAAAATATATACACAAAATGCTTCTTAGGAAATATTTTGTTGATTGAAGGGGTTGGAATAAGAATGACTAACATTTATTAAAATACCCTTTAAGTGTTAGATCCTGCTCATTAGCTCTTTAAACTCTCTGAGGTAGGTATTCTAGTATCTCAATTTTGTGAATTAAAAAAAAATCAAACATCAGTGTATGAAAAAGGAATATTTCACTCTTCACAAATTTCAGATACAAAGACATATCTGTTTACCTACAATGTTTTATACTAAATGTATCAAAACAAAGATAATACTTTCTTAAAATGTGAAATAAATTCATAATGTAATTATTGATATATGTCCATAATACCTCATCTAAAATTTTGGGTCCAGGGGTGCCTGAATGGCACAGTCATATCCAACTCTTGGGTTTTTGGCTCAGGCTCAGGTTCCGATCTTGGGGGTTATGAGATAGAGCCCCACATTGGGCTCCATGCCCAGTGGGGAGTCTACTTGAGATTCTCTCTGCCTCTCCCACTCATGCTCTCTCTAAAATAAACAAAATCTTTTAAAATAAATAAATAAATATAAATAAAACTTTGGGCCAGATATGTTTCAGAATTTATATATTTTTTTTAATTTTTAAAAGTAATTTGGTGCAGGTGCAATTTAATATAGAACACTCTACCTCCAGTAGTTTGGGACAGGACCCTTTATTCAAACTTATTTCCCAAGCATAAAGAATTGATTCTAAACAGGATAAATAAAGCCTATTCATAGCCCACATTTATTCAGATCAGGTCTGTCACCAAATAAGTTTTGACACTAAACTTTTTTAAACATGCAATTTTTACAGCTTTTTACATTTTGGAATTACCATAAGGAATTACAGTAGTGAAACGTTTTCTGGGCATGGAATTTGTCTCGTTAGCATTTTTTTTTTTTTTCCTGAGCTATAGATTCAGAATTTTAAATACTTGCAGGGCATCTCCTTGTGAATATTTTTAGCCATAACTGCCTCAAGATGTCCAAAACTGCAGTGGTGTTCCCTCATGCCAGCTTCAGCAGCCAGGCCCCCTCTCTTATACATTCACATTTTCGATGCCCTGGAATCACTGTGGCTTCTCCCTCTGATCTCTTACACCACATCTGTCATCTCTTTCTCAAAATGTCCACAAACTGCTGCTTCTATTGCCCATGCTGTGGTCTTTGTTCTCACATCACCATCTCTTGCCTAGGTGACAGCCATCCTTCTTTGAAACAGATGACTTTCAACCACCTTCCTCTTAAATCCTCCCCTTCTTCAAAGAGCTGATAGAATGATTCCCCTAAAACATAGTTCTTCCCCTTCTCAAAAGCCCTGTTGTAATGCACTTGCTACAAAATAAAGTCCAAACTCCTTAGAATAGGTGCTCATTAATCTACTTTGATCACCTATTACTTTTTTACTACTGAGACTGGGCAGCCCTCTCACAACAGGTGGTCTTGCCCTCTTCCTTTACCCTTGCTCCTACCTGTTATTTTCCTGTCTAGAAATCCTTAAAAACCCTCTATGCTCCCCTTACTCCATGAAGCCTTCTCAGGTGTTCCTAATCCCAAGCCCTCCCCTTGCTTCTGTTATCAGAACCATCTCACTCTGCCATGCAGTTAAAGCACAGTCAGCCAAAACTGTGCACCATGTACACACTATGCTACTGTGCCCATTGCACACTCAACTGATAGAGGTTTTTTCCACTGAGCTCACATGCGGTTAAGAAACCCTTCTCAAAACAGAGCCTCCAACAACAAGGCAGCTTTGCGATGAAACTATCTGCTAACCCAGAAGTGTATTATTATTTTCCAACAAAGCAGTGTCTTTTTCTAAATTGCAAGCTACTAGAAGAGCTGGTGTCATATTTTTGTCTTTATACTCCAGAGCCCAAAGTGTTTTGCAGAGTAGGCAATCAACAAAGAATATCTGTAAAATCAATGACCATATAAATCAATGAATGAAGGAGATAGCACTCTTTCATTCAGTAATTCCAATCTTTCAGGGCAGCCAAGGAATTATTATAAATGATTCATAAGTCTGTACAACACTGTAAATAGTAACTGCAAACTAAAGAAAAAAATGTTCCACACGTATGTATTAATACTTTTTGAATGTAGGCATATGCTGTTGACTTAACAATATACAACTCTAAACATTCTTGAGTTTGGGGGCTTCAGAAAGATGGTAGAGTGCATATATTGGGTATTATAGTACACCCTGCAGGACATTTTCCTTTTGCCCTCCAGATCCCCTTGCTACCCTCGGTAATGCGTGGGGCCCCAGTGGCTCACCTTCTGGTCTACATCCCTGAGCTCCCTTGCCTCTGGGGTCAGGTAGAGCGCCGCCAAAGAAAGGTGCCAGCAGGACATCTACAGGGAAGGGGAAAAGCCAGTTTGCGTATATATTTCCCAGACTTGTCTGTCGATTTGCTACCAGCTGACTCCTTTCACCTGCTAAGGCCTTAGCTCCTGATGGCAGCCCCCTCCCACACTGCTCTCTCTGGAGTCCAGTAATGCTTTCTCTACCTAGTCTTTCTTTTTTTCTACCTAATACTCCTGCACTAGGAGTATTCGCAGCTCCTGGTGCATCAAGTAATCCCTCCTTTGTCCCTTCTGCAACATCCCTGTTTGCCTTCAACCCACCCACAGCCTTACAGACAATCCCTTTACTAAGCTCTCATTTACCTGTGCCAAGTGCCCCATCTCTTCCTGCCAAGATTCTGACTGATAGGTGTCCCCACTGATATCTGGGGTAGTATCCTATAAGCAAAAACGCTGGTATGCCTGCAGTAAAGTATAAAAGATACACACACCAGGAGGGAGAAATACAAACGATAAATAGCCTCCTGTCAGTTCAGGTGATTTACCACTACATAAGCTCAGGTCTAAACAAGTTTTATAGTCATGTGATTCATGAAAAAGCTTTCAGATTAGAGAGCTTTGGGGATTTGGGAATTATAGATATGGGATTGTGGAGTTGGTAGAGTCTGTTAACATTTTTGGCATTCTAGGGGTTCACAGCACAAGACTATGACAGCTGGCTTAGCAGCAGAGTAACCAGGGACCCTGGGAAAGATACTCCATCTGGGAACTGGGTTGATAAACAGCTCCTAGAGTGGACAGTGTACATTCAGAGCACAGAAATAGCACTGGAATCATAGAGGGAAAATTCTAGTTTCCTATGCATACTGCTCTGTATATCACTGCAGCACCCAGCACTGGACCAAGAACAGGACACCTGGGTGTCAGCACCAACTCTGCCAACAGAAGGCAGGACCCAAGCAAATCGCTGAACTGCAAACCTGTTTCTACACACACAGATGAAATAAAACATTTATTTATTGAGTACTTACCATGTGCCTGGCTCTATTCTAGGCATCAGAACCTCAATTCATGGAATGCTCATAGCAGCTTTTTGAGATAAGTATTACTGATAGCATCTTCACTTTATAGTTGAAGAAACTGACTGCATTAACTTGTCCAAAGTCACCCTGGCTAGGACATGGCAAAACGAGGATTCAAACTCAGGGAGTCTGTCTGGCTCCCTACATCCAAGTTCTTAAGCATTGTATTTCTTTCTTTTATCTTTTTTTTTTTTTTAAGATTTATTTATTTGAGAGACAGAATATGCAAGAGTGTACATGTAATTGTACATGTAATTGTGTAGAGGGAGAGTGAAAGAATTTTAGAAGACTTCCTGCTGAGTGTGGAGCCCAAACTTGGGGCTCGATCACATGACCGTGAGATCACTACCTGAGCCGAAATCCAGAGTCGGACCCTTAACCAACTGAGCCACACAGGTGCCCTTATATTTCTCTTTAGTAAAAGTTTTGCTGAGGTTCAAGATACACTTCTCCTTTATATTGTAATAAAACAGGTCATCGGACTCATTTTTCTTTTGGCAGCTTCCTATAAACCTATTTAGCATTTTGGAGGATAGATATCACTAGCAGGTAAGAATAACGATGAAAACAGTAATAAATGAAGAGAGAATTACACGCATGTTCCACATACAACAGTAAGGTAGTTCACAATTTATACATAAGAACAATTCATTAGGGCGCCTGGGTGGCTCAGTGGGTTAAGCCGCTGCCTTCGGCTCAGGTCATGATCTCAGGGTCCTGGGATCGAGTCCTGCATCGGGCTCTCTGCTCAGCAGGGAGTCTGCTTCCTCCTCTCTCTCTGCCTGACTCTCTGCCTACTTGTGATCTCTCTCTGTCAAATAAATAAATAAAATCTTAAAAAAAAAAAGAACAATTCATTAATTTCTCTCAGAATGTGTCAGAAGTTAACTCAGTATTTCATTCGGCCTTGTAAGTGTGTCAGTTGATGGTTATACATAAGGCATTAGAGAATACTACCATTTGTGAACCCTGCGTGCACAGAGACTTCATTGGCATTTGCCAATGAAACCGAGGAGGCAGAGTGGTAGACCAAAAAGGGTCAGACAGAGTTAAATCTGAATTACGAATTTGCTACTTTACTGCTTATGTTACCTTAATTTCTCTCCTTTTCTATTTCCTAATTGAAGCATGGAGAATCTCCTCTGACAGGTGATGGGAAGATAAAATGAGAGAGCATCTTTAAAATATCAGTTATAGTGCTAAGCAATCTTAGATGCTCAAGAGATGTTGGTTTCCTTCTCTCTTCTTTACTATCCGCTGTCACCCGTCCTCTACCTTTGCCCTTCTAGAAGCATCATTTGAATTCAATGCCCAAAAGTAAACAATCTGATTTTAGGAATTCCAAAGGCATTTCATAACCTTTACTGAAAGAAGAGTCAGACTCAACTCTCATAATGATGCACCTAGAAGAGCCTCACAAACTCTGGCCCCTGGGTGTCAGTGACACTGCAGTATTATGAAGTATGGAGACATCCCAACATACTCAGTTCTATGAGGAGAGGCAAGAAAACAGCATTTAGGCAAAACCTCAACAGGGACAAAAGAAAAGTGCTTCTTGTGGCCTTGGCTGCTTATCTGGCAAAACTACTGCTAGAATAATCACTTAAGAGCAGAACAGGAAAACAGCTGCAGCTGCAGGAGTCTTTGTTGTGCTGACCGCCGTTCCCTTAGCAAGAGGGCTTGAAGTTACATGGTCACTGGTCCTATCTTGCAGGAAATGAAGGCACAGTTCTCTCCTACCTAGGGGAACATGCTAGTTCTATCAAAACTCCTTATATGCATTCCAACTCCCCCAATATTCCCTAAAAAGGTTGGGTCAAATTAAGGGGAGTAAATGCAAATTTTCATTTATATGAAGAGGAAATACTTTAATGAAACAGGTATTTTAAAAGTATTTCGAAAGGTAATATGTAAACCCTCCATCATTGGGTCAGCTGATTATTCTTTAATTACTACCCTGAAATTATTCTCAAAACTTACTGGCACTAATTAAATTACACAAATTTATTTTCTGAATGCTCTTATTATGACAGAATTTTTAGACTACTCTGATTTTCCTACTGCTTTCTTATTGCCTATTTTTAAAGACATATTGGGTCCTATATTCTTCAGTAATTATTCTGTTCTCTATGATCAACTTGGTAATTGGGGTAACAGACTATGTCACCACAAGAAACTGTCAGCCAGGTTGAGACTCTATATTATTTATGTAAGGGACATAACTGAGTCACTCAAGTGACTTAACTGACTTCTACAAATAAACTGAATCGTTATTGACTGGAAATAAATCACAATCAACACACCCAGGCAGAGTGGGGGGGAAGAAGCCAAATCAACCACAGACATGAAACTTTGGTCTAAAGAGACTTGCATTATGGAATACTTTCTACACTCTGCAATTATACAAGGGGTTTTATTTATTTATCCATCCCTCCATCCATCCTGAGAAGGTACAATCATCATTAGTACCTACAATGCTAAACACCAGGTATGTAAAAAGAAACACGAATTTGAAAGCACAGTCTCTGCAAGAGGTAGGAGTAACTGTTGGAGTAGGAAGTCATCAAAGAACCTCCTGGAGGAGGTAATGCTAGAGATGAGTCTTAAAAGATAAATAACAATCGGCTAGCTCAGGTATGGGCAGTTGGGGGTGATGAGAAGGGTATTCCAGAAAGAGATAAGAGACTGAAAGTTACAGAGAAAAGTACAGATCAAAGGTACAGAAAATTTGAATTCAAATTCAAATGTGGCACAGGCAGGGACCTACCTTTAGTTTAGCTTTGTTGGACAATAAGGTATAAAGGAAGGAAAGCTAGAGATGAAGCCAGAGACAGAGGCCAGGCACTGCAGGGGTGGGTGTGGGGAGTGGGGAGTGGGGAATCCAAATGCCATCTGAGGAGTTTAAATTTTATCCTTGAGTTCAAATGGGAAATCCACTATAGGTTTCAAACAAGGCAGTACTGGGATCCTCTTGTGTTTTTGGATGGCCCCTCTGGGCTCTGTACACCCTGGTCTGCACTCAGCACTTCTGACCTACTTCTCCTGCACTTCACAACCCCGTTTGGAAAAGAACGTACAGAAGAGCCTGGGGAAGAAGAAAGCCTGTTGTAAATGGCCAGATGCTAAGCCCCAAACAGAACTCTAAGAAAAAACCCAAGATGGATTTTAAATAGCTACGATGAAGAAGTTTAGCTTCATGCCTCAGAAAGGAAGTTGAGAAAAGGACCCAATCAGTCTCCTCTCTCTGAAACTGCTCATTATTACAGATCAGTTACCTGGTTTATTTACAGTCACCCCAGGCAGTGGAGATGGCCTGACTTGGAAAGTGATGAAATAAGCACATCAGGTTTCCACTGAGTAGAGGAAGGGGTGAGCAGGACAGTGAGGTGCTTGGGAACCAACACGGCATGCAGGGCTACCAAGGAAAAAGATTTATTACAAGAGCTCACGGGCTGCAAACCACAAAAACATTTCTGATTCTGAAACAAGGAACAACGTTTTAGAAATATCGTGAGACTATCACGTGATGGAAGGTCAAAGCTTCAGAACACGGTCTGGGACAGAAATGAGAGCACAATCTTGCCAGAATACAGTCTGCCGGGGTGTCTTTCTTCCCATCCTTGCTTCATTCTTCTCAGGATACAGAATATCAGAACATTGTTATCAAATTCTCTGTGCTTAGGCTGCATGCTTATCGTCCATTAGACAGTCCCTGGGTATTAAAAGAAACAGTCTGGTTGACATGGCCTTTAGCAATGCCCTTGCCTTCTGTAATGGCAAGGCAAGCCCCAAGATCACACACCATGTTGAAGGACAGTCCCTAAATTGTTATTTGGGTGCAACTGGGTAGCAGGAGTGGATTCTGAGACACCAACAAATAATCAATGTCTACTATAGCAAGGTTTGGTGAAGCCACAGGGAGGCATATCTGGCATGAAATCACCAGGCAAGAGGCATGGTCAAGTCGTAGAGGTAAACACATCCAAGAGCTGGGAAGGGAAAAGGTCTTACAGAGAGTGAAGTAAAGAAATGATGCCCAGAAAAAGAATACTCTTGCCCACCTTGCAGTTTTGCCTAGATGTGGCCCTAGTTTATTTCCTGAAGTTCACAAATCATATGGACCTTTGATTTTTGTGATGAGAATAAGAGGGTTCAAATCCATATTGGCTCATCAGTTCTCAAATATGGCTCAGATGACATCATTCATTAAGACTTAAATGACCATGGGGCGCCTGGGTGGCTCAGTCAATTGAGCAGCTGCCTTCCAGTTAGGGTCATGATCTAAGGGTCCTGGGACTGAGCTCCACATTGGGCTTCCTGCTCGGCGGAGAGCCTGCTTCTCCCACTCCCTCTCCCTGCCGCTCTAACTGTACTCTCTCTTTCTGTCAAATAAATAAAATCTTAAAGAAAAAAAGAAAAAAAAGTCTTAAATGACCTGACCTGAGTCACTTGGGTCTGGAGATGTATAATTGAAAGTATAATTTTAAAGTAAGTTTGTGAAACGGTGGTTGAAATGGTAAGGGTGGAAGAAAAGCAGTGTTTGAAGTAGGAAAGAGATATGAATAAACTGTGTTTCTTCCATTTAGTGGTATAGGACTATGAGCCTTTATTTAATCTCTTCGAGATCCAATTTTTCTTGTCTGTAAAATGAGATGGTAGTACCTACCATACACAGTTGTTGGTGAGGATTTAGAAAGGAAAACTTATAAAACTGCTCCATACATAACACTCAATACACATATATTCTATTATGCTATACTTTCAAGAAATTGCTATTCTACCTTCTACTTTTTTAGCAATACCTATTTGAGGTTTCAGGTAAATCCAATAAATTCTAGCTACCATTATCAGTCAACCAAAGAAGACAATTCAATACATTCCTAGGACTATAAATATTTCTATGGAAAGGGTCATGACTGTATTAACAGAGCCATGCATTGAAACTGAGTTGGCCAACTGTAGGAAACTCATGTTTGTTTGTCAGTTAGAACAGTCAGTGATGTACCTAGTTATTATTCATTATTAGCCAGCTCAAAAAAAGTCATAGAAAGCCTGAATGTCTCAGCATCACAGACCAGAATACTGGCATGCCCCTCAAGAGGAAGTCTTGACTCACAAAACTGGCACTCCAAATCAGTCACTTCTGGTTGCTTTCTCAGAAGGCAGCTAGCACACTTAGTACAGATCCTGGGACAAGGTAGGCTTAAACAACTATGTAATGAATAAGGAGCCTTCTTCCACTTAATCCTTAGTTTTTACACCTGCAAATGTAAAATGAAACTATAGGTCTGCTACCTGGCTGTGCCTTTCTCAAAAAAAGTGGGAGGACTAGAAAGTCATAAGAGTGCAGTGCCAGTGTGCCTCAAAACTAGAGAACAGGATGCTGTGTAACCTCTGCCCCTGGATTGTGCAATGCAGCCATGTCAGAATGGTCTAAAAAATAGGAGTATAAGGCTAAAAGAAACAATAGTTGTAGTAATAAAACCTGTATTGAGGGAGAGGCCAGTTCTGATCTCTGCTCTGTCACCTGACAGCCATGAGACCATACCTTAATACTGATTTATATTTCTACCTGATCCCTTTCTTTAGAGCATCACCCCAAGTATCTTTACACAGGAGATACCCTTAGGCAATGTGGTCTGGATTGAGTACACCCAGCACCCTCTGCCTCAATGTTTGCTCAGACTTGAGCCTGGGTGTACGAATGGGTATTTGATCAAAGCTGGGCTACTTTCCTGGGACCTCTGCTAGATCTTCACAATAAGAATTTTTTTCTTTCTCTGTAAGGATACTGAAACCTCTGCAGTTGCAAACAGCCATCTTGCTACCCCAAAACTTGTGTGATCTATCTTGAAGCCAAGGAGAAGCAGAGATGCTGGGGACCTTCCTAACAGCATCATCAGACTCTCCATTCTGAGGCATGTCTGAAGCAAATACTACCACTTCTTTTGGTCCTTAAGCTAGTATGAGTTGGGTTCTTATATCTCACAACCACAGAATAATAATAATAAATAATAATACTAATAGCTGGCACACATATGGCTGTAAACTCTGTTTCTTTCATTTAGTGCCATAGGACTATGAGCCTTTACTTAATCTCTCTGGGATCAGATTTGTGTTTTACACACCTGACTCCCTTAACTCCCATAACAGCTGCATGAGGAGCTATTGTCAATATCATTCTCTCCACTCTGGAGATGGGAAATGGGAGCACAAAGAGGAGAATTCACTCAGGTCAGACATCCAGAAAGAGATACAAGTGGAATTCAACCCAGGTAATCTGACACCAGGGTCCAGGAACTTAGCAACTACACCACTGTGAACTTGGGTGGGGGGGCAAGCAATTCAACATATCTGAGCTTTCAGTGTGAGGAGGAAATACTTAACATTTTATCAGAGCAGGCTCTAGTAAACAGTAGTGATTGCAGTGTTTTATATTATTTCCCTATTTCATCCCATTTCCTTCATTCTGAGCGGTGCTTGGTGGGTGTAAATAAATGACCTTACATTTACAAACAGCTCTGAGGATTTGCAATGAATGCTGGGTTCTAAGAATCATGATAGTCTGTTCCCTAAAAACAAGTAACAGTTCTCTTCCTTTCCACAGAGAAAGAATGAACCACAGTTTGAACCTCATAACTTGATTGTCTGTCCTTGTCACCATCATATGCAGAAATAAATGGCCACTTGATGCTTGGCTGTTTTTAAAAAATCCTCTCAAAGTGACCGGAAAGAGGCTGGAGATGATGAGATACTTGACAAAGAATTAGTAAACCCTTAACAGTGCTTCTAAGAATTCAGAATCCCTTTGTTCTGAATTCATTTCAACTGCTAATGGTGGGAAAAGGGTATATTTCCTAAATCAGATGAATTCCTGTTCTCTACAGATCACAAATCTGATCCAAATGAAATATAATTCTAAAGGTAATCTGGATAATAGAAATTAACCTTGAGATAACTGCAGTCACTTAGAGTCTGCTTCTTTTATGATTTTATGCCCCTGCAACTTCCCCATTCTTATTTGGAACTCTTCCCCTCTGCTGAGACAGGCCAAACCAGACACTTCCCTCTTCTTAGCCAGTTTGGTCTTCCAGGTCCCTCTGGTGAAGAGCAATGCAATAGGTGCTGAGGCATTCCTGGGCATCACCACTTGGCTGCAGCTATCAAAGGGAAAAAACACTCAATTTATCTACCCAACTATAAAACTAAAGTATTGATTTGATTTTGTATTTCCCAATATAACATTCTTCCTTTTCACCAAGAGTACAACTGCTTTAGTGTGAATTCTCCAAAGAAGGATCATAAACAGATAAAAGGAAGTGCAGCAGGGGCGCCTGGGTGGCTCAGTCGGTTAAGGGTCCAGCTCTTGGTTTTGGCTACGGTAGGGATCTCAGGGTGGTGAGATTGTGAAGCCCCACATCAGCTGGAGCTCGGCATAGAGTCTGCTTGGGATTCTTTCCCCCTCTCTCTCCCACCCCATCTGCTCCAACCCACCCTCTCCCCCTCTCCCTCCCATATGCTTACGTGCTCACTCTGTTTCTCTCTCTCCCTCTGTCTCTCTATCTCTCTCAGCTCTCTCCTAAATAACTAATTAAATAAATAACTTTAAAAAGTAGTGCAATATGGTCTCATGGCTAACAAGTGACAGAGCAGAGATCAGAATCAGCCTCTCCCTCCAACACAAGTTTTATTACTATAACTAGTGTCTCATTTAGCCTTACCCTCCTGTCTTCAAAGCCATTTTAACAGGGCTCCATTGCATAACTCCAGGGACATAAGGCACACAGCCTCCTATTTTCTGCTTGAGGATCACTGGCACTTCTCTCCTGTGAATTCTGAGTCCTCCTACTTTTTAGAGGAAGTTTTAGTAAGGTAACAGTCCTGTACTTACAATTTTATAATTGTGGATGTAGAAACTGATGAAGTTGTCATTGTCGGAAAAGAGAAACAGCTACAGCTTTAAGTTCAGATTTTCACTTTCAAGATGGGCCCTTGAAGGACATTCCAGATATACTAGTCAAGAAAACTAGGCTTTTCATGACTCAAGCTCAGCACTTAAGGTTCCTAAACTTCCCATTAATAACAAAACCAAGAAGATTGGAAGATTGAATGTGGAATTTTTAAACCATAACACATAAGGCTGCAGATGGTGATATAAAGAGAAGGGCAGCATTGCTCCCACACAGAAACTGTCACAGAAGACCTAGAGAGGACCAGCAATGTCCAATATCCCCCCAGTAAGAAATGACTGGCAAACTCAAAGGGGAATTACTACAGCTAAGATGAAAATGACTTTGTGACACAGGGCTTCAGGGTTGATAGCCTAAGCTAGGGAGTCAAACAGTAGGCCTAGCCAGACCACAGGAGATCCCCAGGGTCAGAATAGTTCTAATGAGCAGGAGGAAATGCTGGAGATCCCAAGAAACACTGCCTATGCCCAATGAGTGAAATAGAGCTCCACCAGGAGTGGGGACAACGTGAACAACCACCCCTCCCGGCCTTCCACCACCAAAGAGTAAAGTAGGTAAGAAAAGTCTGAAGGACAGCAATAGCCCCACAGTGTTACAAATGTCTCCTGTACCCAGACACAATCTCAGGATACCAAGCAGAAGACAAAAACCCACCACAGAAAAGAAAAACCATAATGAGAAGTTGGAATTTTGATTGAGCTTAAGTCAGGAATTCAGTGATCTCCTAAAAAAGACTTATTTAAATCAAGATACTGAGTGTTTCTGAAGAAGCATAACAGAGATGAGTTCAAAGACAGATGAACAAAGGTACACCTTCTGTAAATCTAGCTTGTAAATCTAGCACTGCATGAAGATAAACGAGATAAAATTCTTGTCTTAAGCAGCATATAATTTAGGAGTGTATTATAAGGTGAGGCATTGAAGCTAGGAGTTTTCTGCCTTATAATTTTGTATATGATTGGTCTTGACATTTTATGAATAAATACATTTCATGCTTATAAACTGGGCCTATGGCGGCTAAGTGAGAATAAAGTCAAGGACCAAAAGAGCTAATGTTCTATTGCACCAATTGAGAAAAACATAGTAGAGCTGGATGAAAGCCAAGTAAAGGACAATCTAACTAATCACCAGGTTGAGAAAGATGCTTGATGAAAAGAAATATTATGATAATAAACCAGTCAAGAAATGAAAATACGGAGAGGGAAGAGATTGATAGGTCTTTTTTTTTTTTTCTTTATGGTATTGCAAACACCATAAAGCATTACTTGATCCCAGTCCCAAAAAAATTATAAATGGGTTGGCTATCTCCAGGGTCTGATTCACTCTCAACATTTTTTTGACCTAATAAACCCCCCATGATATCAGAAGTAACATGATCTTAGGTATTTGTACTTTATGTGCTATGGACGCAGGCATGGTTCAAAAGGTTTGTTTATTGCTCTTGCACAGGAAACATCCCAGCAATGGAGGATCTGCTCTCGGAAGACTCCAGTTAAGAAGGGACTTTCCCCAAAACACTTTAAAGCCAGACAATGAGAAAACCCAGATGTGATTGTAGAAGAATGCTTGTTACTCAATGAAACCCCAGCCACAGTGACACTGTCTACATGGAGCACCTTCAGGAAAGGTTCAGAGAACTGCAGACTCACATAGTCACTCCTAGGGCAGACAAGACAAGTCTCACAACTCAGAGTGGGCTTTGGGAAAATGCATAAGAAATGGCTTAACTCTGTACCCAGGACTTCGAAGCAAGAAACAGACATCTCAGGACAAAGGAAATTTGGAGTTATGGCAGCAATTTGGCCATGTAGCAGATGAGGTGGCTGGGCCAGCAAGGCCATTCAAACATGACAGATAAAGCACTATCATCAATTCAAAAGCAAGGAAGAGACACCTGTATAAAAACAAATCCTCCTTCCTTTATAGTTACTGTCACATGTTCGAAATTGTACAGAGATCTTATCACAAAGAATGGGTTTAGTCATTCTCAACAAATGCTCCTGATGTCTCCATAAAAATATAACTTAAATATCCCCCTCTGCATGTATCCTAACTGGTTATTAAAATGAAGATTCTGGTAAAGAGAAGCAAGGACCTTTTTTTGGTGAGTTTGCTAAACGGGCTATACTTATTTATGCTTCTACAGCTCCTATCACCTATTACCTTTCCAAGCTATACAATCTCATGGTGGTTTTGAATCTCCTGTGTACCCAGGCTGGAAGATGTGATTTCTTCCACATACTCCTTTCTAAGTCAGCATCTAAAGTCCCCATGCTGTGCCAGTCGTGTGCTGGAGCTGATTTGTGCTGGCTCATAAAAGCAGATTATTAAATTTTTAGGAATTTTGTGAGCCAGCTGTTAAGACACAGCTGTTATTAAAAATGAATTGTATAACCTTACAATTAAATAATTTATATTTAAAACAAAGGTAAGAGACACTAATTATTTAATTACATTTTACTATTTTTTATGCCTTGGAGACTATTTACATCTGTACTATATATAGCAGAAGTACCACCTAATGGTATGCTCCTGTCTCAATCTCTTCCAACTGTGCACTCTGCACTCATGTCGGTAGTCTGAAATTGGCCATGGTGGGATATTTACTCCAAGAAAATCAGCAATTTACTACAAATGAGGGCTTGATTGTTTTGTTGATTGTTTAGAATTTAAAAAGTGAAGTAGAAATTGTTCACCATACAGATTAAACCTATAAGTATATTGTACCTGTAGCCATTACATTGTAAATACCAAACATAGAACTATTTATTCTTCCAATATTCAAAAACTATTTTTTGATTGAGCAAAGAAGCGATTCATGTCATCTACAAAGTAGTGATCCTGGGGCGCCTGGGTGGCTCACTCATTAAGCATCTACCTTCAGCACAGGTCATGATCCCAGGGTCCTGAGACTGAGCCCTACATTGGGCTCCCAGCTTGGCAGGAAGCCTACTTCTTCCTCTCCTGTTCCCCCTCTCGCATTCTCTCTGTCAAATACATAAATAAATAAAATCTTTAAAAAATCAAAAAAGAGTAATCCTGACATACGACTTGATTGTTTCACTGTTGTCTTTCTGCTTAATGTAAATGCAAATATCAACCAACATTCATGTCAAAACTATACTCATTCATCAAGTGCTACTACAGGTTAGCAACAGATAGAACGGTTCAGCCAAAAAAAATCAACAAAGTACTTTATGAAAATCAATTGGCTATATGAAGTTTCCAGTAAGGGTTTAGTGTATTTATTATTATTTATAAATTGTGTGGTACACATCCTACATATAAGTTCTATAATAACCTCATGTACAGAACACATACATTTTTTTTCCAGAGAGATAGTTGTTAAACATTTTATAAGCAAACCACCACCTGTGCCTCACTCTCATATAGGGAAAGGGGGAACTGGTCCATTTTTCTTTGTTAATTTTGTTCTTACTCTTAGGACAGTTATCTCTCTTTATTGAGAAGTACCCAATTTCAGATCTTTGGCTATTGGCCCTTTGTTGTTTTCTACAATGTCAAAGTAGCTTGGCTTAAGGGCTACTACAAGGAAAAGGCAGTAATTACCTGTTTTCTTTACAATTAAAAGTGGTTTTTAAAGATGAATATAGTTGACCCTTGAAAAACATAGATTTGAACTGTGTGGTCCACTTATACGCAGATTTTTTTATAGCACAGTTCTGTAAATATATTTTCTCTTCCTTATGTTTGTTTTCCCTAATAACATTTCTTTGCCTCGAGCTTACTTTATTTATTTATTTATTTGACAGAAATCACAAGTAGGCAGAGAGGCAGGCACAGAGAGGGGGGGAGGCAGGCTCCTCGCTGAGCAGACAGCCCGATGCAGGGCTCGATCCCAGAACCCTGGGATCACAACCTGAGCCGAAGGCAGAGGCTTTAACCCACTCAGCCACCCAGGCACCCCTCAAGCTTACTTTACTGTAAGAATACAGTACGTAACACAAATAACATACAAAAATACATGGTAAATGACTGTTTATGTTACTGGTATGGTTTCCAGTCAACAGTAGGCTACTACTAGTTAAGTTTTGGGGAGGTCAAATGCTATATGCCAATTTTCAACTGGAGGGGTGGCACTCCTAATCTTTGCATTTTTCAAGAATCAACTTTATGCATATACCGCATTGTTTGCGCTAATAATGGCCCAAAACATACTAGTTGTGACTTTGAAATTATTTTTATGAGCTTGAAAAAGATTTATGTTTGTGATATTTGAAAGAAAATGACTTTTTTTTAAAAGGAAAACAGTATGTACCCCGAGAACCACATTTAATTTAATTAATTTATTTATTTTAAGATTTTGTTTATTTATTTGACAGAGATAACAAGTAGGCAGGAGGCAGGCAGAGAGAGAAAGGGGGAAGCAGCCTCCCTGCTGAGCAGAGAGCCCAATGCAGGGCTCAATCCCAGGACCCTGAGATCATGACCTGAGCCAAAGGCAGAGGCTTAACCCACTGAGCCACCCAGGTACCCTGAGAACCACATTTAAACCCAGATCTGCAATCTTCCAACTCTGTTATCCTCTTAGATAACTTCTCTGTACTTCAGTTATTCCATCTGTAAAATGAACATGATAATGCAATCTAATGAATAGGGTTGTTACAATAATTAGATTTGTCGTTGTGTGTAAAGTATTTAAAACATTGCCTGGCACACAACAGAAGGCTTGCCATTATCATCACCCCTGCTATTATACTATAAATGCTGCTGCTGCACAAAAAAGTCAACTTACTGACTTACAGATACTAAAAGCAAACTGTAAAGAGTCCTGACCTCAGATTCATGCAGGTGTAAAAAGTGACTTATCAAAATCATACAATTTGTAGTATTAGAACCCAAAACAGATGACCTATCTCTTGATAATCTATTCTCTTGTTTAAGCTATTGGCTTCTTTCTGAGCTTTTCATTTATCTTAACTAGTCAATTTCTAGGAGCTGTGTGATTCTTCTTTGGAAAATAAAGCTTTAATCTAAGCGGACTAGGATGCTGGGCAGGTACATTGTCCAATATGGTAGCTACTTGCCGCCTGTGGCTACTGAGCATTTGATGACTAGGGTGAACTGCAACATGCTGTAAGTGTAAAACACACAAAACATTTTGAAAACGTTCCATAAAAATAAAATGTAAAATGCTCTTTAAGAATGTTTATGTTAGTTATAAGTTTAAACCATAATAGTTTGAATACATTGGGTTAAATAGAATATATTATTAAAATTAATTTCACCTATTTTCTTTTACTTAATGTTGCCTCCAGCAAAGTTAAAATTATACATGTGGCCCACACTTATGGTCTACATTATATTTATTTTGGACAGTCCTGCTTTATACAAGAGTAATCTCTATGTCCAATCTTGAAAGCTGAAAATATCTTTCTGTTTCATAAATCAAGACGTGTTCTTTGGCTCAAAGGAACAATTATCCACCTAGTCGTGCAAGTTAGGACTCTAAGAGGTATTGATGACTCTTGCCCCTTCCTCTACCCCACACACAAGAGTAGCTGAATCATTCTCAAATCTCTCTGTATCCATCCCTTCTGCCAGTGCAGTCCTCACCATTCCTTAGTGGATATTACAAGTGTCTTCACACCATGCTACATGGCCCCAAGCCTTGGTTCCCAAAAATCCATCTCCAACATTGCTGCCAGAATAACATGTATCTAAACACAAGTCAGATCACGGCACTGTACTGAGAAAGGTCCTTCCCTTGATTTCTATTACCAAGTTCACTGGCATGACACATTCCCTTTACCCTATGACTTTGACGCTGCTTACTTGTCCAGCTCATCTTAATTCTTTGCACATGCTACCTTTGAAGTGATACAAAGAAATTCTTAAATATGCACAATTCTGTTAATTATTCGGTTGTGGTGGGAGTGTGAAGAGTGGAAAAGAATGGAGAGGAAGACCTGGGCAATGGTATAAAATGATTACTTATTATATTTATAAACTCATTAGTAAATTTTTTGAATAAAATATAAAACACATATTCAACATCCTACAGGATGTCCTGGCCAATGTGTTAAAAACAAGAGGAAAAAAACCAATCTGTATGGTTTTATCAGACACATGTTATTATGATTCCTCTGGTTTCCTCAAAATTGTGACCTCCTGAAATAAAATCATATATGAAAAGAGTTTCGTGCCTGGGACATAGTGTATATTTAATCCACAATCACTTTCTAACCCTTTACTTGCATCTCGCCTCTACCAATCCTACCCTTATCATCATAAGTCTCTAGGTGGAAGCCCAGGAGATGAAATCCAAACTTTCAAAAATAATGGATGGTTTAAGCAAGAGATCACTTGGAAGGCCTTTATCCATGTCACAGACCACTGATTACCGAGGAGCTTAAATATATGTTATTGCATGGAAGAACCTTATTTGTTGAAAATGAAGAGAGAAAAAGAAGAGCACTGGAAGCAGTGTGAGCAATAATTGGAAAAAACAGGAAAACACATTCCAGGCAGGCTTCTTTGCTGACAAAGAAACAGAAAGAAAGAAATCATGTGAATAGCCAGGTTATCTCTACTTCAAAAAGCATATGTCATAATATATAGAGATACACTGGAGAATTTCACTTAGTAGTAACATGAAACTTTCATCTTGATGAAAGGTAATTTGCTCCTGGCTAACATTCTAACTAACTATCCTGCTCAGTAACTAACTTCACTCTCCCTTTAAATTCAAAAAATTAAAATGTAATTCTATAATGACTGACTTACACATTTAGTTAAATCAGCAATTATGGAAACATCACTGTCATCTTGGTGAAAGCTGCCACTTTCATCATGATAATGCTTAGACTTTTTTTCCTTCGGAGATGTATAGTCCATTTTTTTTGTTTTTAAGATTATAAGAATTTTTTAACAGTCATCACCTTTGTGACTTAGTAAGATATGTACTCAGCCTGATGGATTATTTGGAACACATAATTAATAATTATTTGCACTGTTACAAAAATGAAGATGCATTTACAAAACTGAACTTCTCCATTATTTAACAGTTGGCCAAAAACAAACATTCTCATAGGCTTTGCTATTAAGCTGCCTATGTTTGTAGAATCTGTGAGTCTGAGAAATACTTAGAATCCACCTAATCCACCTTCAGACCCAATTTAGGCACCCCGTTCAATTCATCAAGAGGTTTTCCCTCTTGCTCTCAGATCTAATTCATCAGACTTTTATATAATGATTGGACAACTTTTAAGCTTTCTATAAGTTTAAGCATCAAAATGACGCCTCTGGTTAAGTACTGCACTAAGAAGCTGATTTCCTATGTCAAAATTCCCCAATTTGAGAGAGTTCTGACACAGGGTGGTACCTGCTTATAACCGGATTAAGATTATCCAAACTTTGGGAAGATTTATCTTTCACAGTCCCAACTTGGGCAAGGCAAGATGAGATTGTCATTCTTTTCTGGCTCCCACAACTCATGTTTTTTCAGTATACAAGGTTAAGGGGATTTCAATCTAAAATTTACATTTTATTTCTGTAAAATTACATAGTGGTAGCAGCCACACTGGAAGTTTTAGCTCTCTGAGGATGCTAACACAAAGACATGATGATATTGTTGTGACTTTTTCCCCAGACTTTGCTGTGCTTCCAACACTCCCCGTCTTCACTTGCCCTCCAATCCCAATCTTTCATTCCAGGGGTGGCAAACCATGCCACATGGGCCAAATCTGGACTGCCACCTGCTTTTGGTAAATAAAATTCTATTAGAATACAGCCAGGCTCATTTGTTTACTATGGCAGCTTTCGTGCTACAACAGGAGAACTTAATAACAGTGATAGAGAGCATATGGTCTGCAAGCCTAAAATAATTACAATCTGTCCCTTTGGGTTAATATTTCCTGACCTCTGATCTAGCAGGATCACTGAGTTCTCTCTTTTATCCCTTCCTCCTATGTGGTGGATGACTAAGTCAAGGGAACGCTTCCACTTTTTCAACAACACAGCAAATACTTTCAAGCCACAAAACACTCTCTGCTAGTAATACTCTCCTTTATCTTCACTTTGTTGAGTTTCAATTCATCTTTTAAAATTCAGCTCTAGTGTCATTTCACTTGGGATTCTTTTCTTGACTATCCCATGAAATAAAACTCTTTTGTATCATTTTATTCTATAAACACTTTTGTCAGAATTTATCTCATTCTCTTTTAAGAATATCTTTTGTGCCCTCAAGTACATCAGTAAGTTCATTTGGAGAGAACTGATTTCTTTACTATACTATCTTACTATACAGACTCGTGATATTCATTTATTCAATTCTCCTTAAGAGCTGTTTTGAGCTATTCTTTTCTAATAATAGACTTTGATTCAGAAACAGTATCATATACAACACTGCATTTCATTTTCTCCAAATCCCCATCCAATCTATGCTTGTCAATCCCCAGGTAGCCCAAAGCACAGAGCTCAGTACATAGTGTAAGATAAACTCCAAAAAGATCAGAGATTAAATGCAAAATATTAAACCACACAAGTACAGTTGACCCTTCAACAACATGGGTTTGAACTGTGTGAGTCCACTTATACACAGATTTTTTTTTTATAAATATACTACAGTACTGTATATATAAATACTATCTCTTCTTTTTGATTTCCTATATAACATTTTCTTTTCTCTGGCTTACTTTATTATAAGAATACAGAATACAATCAATGTTATTGGTAAGGATTCTAGTCAACAGTAGGCTATCAGTGGTTGAGTTTTTGGGAAGTCAAATATTATTTAAAGATTTTCCACTATATGGGGGGATTGGATGTTACCTCTAACCCCTACCTTATTCAAGGATCAACTATACTTGAAAAAACCATGATGAATTCCTCTATAATTTGATAATGATAAAAACTTCCCTAACTATAACTCAAAATTCAGGAGGAATAAGAGAAAACACTGATAAATTTTATTCCATAAAACCTTAAAAATTTTTTTTATATATAGGAAAGGCAATAAGAGTAAAGTAAAAGGACAAATGACAAACTGAGAAAAAATATTTGCCATTTCTATCACAGAAAAAGAGATAATGTTTTGAATATAGTTTTCAAAATAGAGAAGAAATAAGCCAACACTTTATTGAAAAATGAGTTGAAGATATTAACAGATAAATCAGAGAACAAAATGCATAGTTCTTATTACCCTAAGAAGATACTCAACCTTACTAATAATAAGAGACGTGAAAATTAAACTATAGTCACGTATTTCTCACTTAATAGACTGGCAACAATAAAAACCTCTTAAATCTGTTGATTTTTCCTTGAGGAAACAGGTATTCATATACCAATAATAGGAATTCAAAATGATACACTAATGGGGGAGAATTTGGCAACTTCTAGCAAAACAACATATGCATTGATCTCCTAACTCAGCAGTTTGACATCTAACAATCTAATCATAGATACACTAGCAAAAGTATGAAAAGATATATGCAGTTGTTCATAGATAACAGATTGGGTGAGAACCACAGAAAACTATGAAGCTTCAAACAGGAAGGAGGAATACCTCTCCAAGACTACTATGGAGAGATCCCCATCATATATTGTTTTTGGAAGCAGCTAAGTGCACATGGTATGTGTCTGCTATTTTTCAGAAATAGTTGTTTTTCTTAACCCATCTCTCTACCACCTATACACACATACCAACAACAGCATGTAACTTCAGAAGTACCGCTTGATGCCTGGATTTAGTTTGAGTCACAAAAGCCAAAGTGAAAGGTTCTCCCCCACCCTCATTTGTTTTCCTAGTAATACTCAGAATCTTCTCAGGCACCAAGGGCCTGCAGCACTCTGCCCTTGCCTCACCAGACTTGGGCAATGTAAAAAGCTTTTCAGACCAAATGGGTTTAGTTATTTTCATCTCCAATTGACCAGGCCCAAAAGCAAGCTGATTTTTTCATAATAAAGCCCCACATGATAATGCAGTATTTAGTACTTATCCAAAGGAATGTACAGCTGAATTTCCATAAAAAATATTTTCATTGCTAATTATGGGAAGAATTTTACTTAACACTTATTTTACACCTACTATGAGCTAGGCACTATTTTCATTACTTCATAAATATTAACTAATTTAATCTTATAAAAACCTATAATGCATTCTCACGGTTTCATTAAAGAAGAAAACTGAAGCAGAGAGAGATTAAATTATCTATCCAAAGTCACACAGCTAGTAAGTAAGGGCCAGAGCTGGGATTTAAACCAGGCTTGGCTATTTACAATACTCTGCCGCCTCTCTATTTAACTCTTCTAGCACTTCAGTTATGCATGCTATAGTTCACAATACAGGCTGTCTTTTTTTCCCCATAGCCAAATGTCATGTTTTAAGCATATAAATCAACCTAAGCATATGGCAGTTTTTAAAATATCTTTGGACATGTTTTTAAAAACCACGTAAGATAGTCTTCAGAACAAGGGTCAAAGGGAAGTTAAGAATAATAAGTACATTGAGTTAAATACACAATTCTTTCCGATGCTTCACAGATGGTTCCCTAACTGTTCATTTACTTAAAAAAAAAAAAACAAACCATAGGGGGAAAAATTTTCTGGATCCGTTACAAATATAGACAAAAACTCATTCGCTTAAAAAAAGTTGCAGGTTTATCGGCTTATTTCTTTCACTATGATAAGCATGTGTATCATTTTATTTGCCAAAAGCTCACCTCTTCTCAATAGAGCACACAAGCTGGCTCCTGGGAGATTGAAGAGTGCCTCTCAAAGACAGACTTTGGGGAGTACTTGGTGGAAACATAAGCCCATTCCCAGTACATGCCCATATGGAACAATGTAAAAGGCAGTGAATAATCCACAGCAGAAATTTTGTAAAATGTAAGATGACTATAATCTATATATTTGAAGACAGAGTACATTACAGACAGTTACACTATTATATAATTCATGGTTATGGTAGTTTATTTTACAGTTAACTTTGAAAAAAAAAAATGGCCCAATTATAGACAGTATCTTACACTTCTTTGTGACGGACCACAGGCCTCCTATCACTTGCATTCTCTAGCCCTGAAAACTAGCAAAGCCTATAAATAACACTATATTGAAATTCCCTTAAACTCAAGGGATTAGTGATACAGGTATTCTCATGCTAGAAGGCAGTATCCAATGAGAAAATGTCTTTGTAAATCCTATTCATTTAGATATTACGGGAACAATGGAAGAGGGAGGTAAAACTCCTTAAGCCATTAAGACAGATATAGGATATCCCCAAGCGAAGTAGAAATTCTCTTGATCTTGGGAAATAAGAAAAAAGAATTTAAATTGTCTTACGATATCCTAAAACAGAGGGGCAAAATTTAAAATAGTGGGGAAAAAATCCAGTAAGGACTATAGAGAACCAATAATTTAATCAATTCCCCTGCTCTTCAGACGAAAACATAATGAAAATGTATGTTAGTTCAATACTCAAGATAGAACAGGGGAAAAAAACAACAGAAACTAGAAAAAGGGAAGACCCTCACCTTCAGGCATACTGCCATTATCATTTCTGTAACAACAGCAACCATGCACGACATTTTCCTGAATCACTCCAGTTTCAAATATTCTGTATTATTGTTCGGATATATTCATCTGTATTTATCACATGTTGTGATTTTTGCATAGTCCAGGCCCTCCTTCCTGACTAGTAGCTGGACAAAAAGGGACCCCTGCCATTTCCCTCTTCTCCTCCCCTACACCCCAACAACCCCAGCCCTAATGTGTTTTGGTACTTTTTTTCCTTCTCACAGTGACAGCCAGGTTTCCCAACCTGACCAGTCTCAGACTTCCAGCCCTGAACCGTTCTCAAGGCCATCAATGCAACCCCATCCTTCACCTCAACTGAGAAAACTTAGTTTGCTTGGCTCTGTGCCCAAAACTTCCTGATATCCCCCAGCTGCTTTTTGGCCACGAGTTCCCTTTCCATAAACCACAGCAACACAAAAGCATATTTTAGGTACTTACCTACCCAGCTAACTTTAGTTCCTCACTCCGTGAAAGGTTCTCTGACAGCGCAGTGAAGAGGAGGAAACAGTGAAGAGAAAATCAGTTCAGTTCAGTTCCTGAAATATTTACTGAGCATCCGCTATCTGTTCCATGTAAGCACTCTCCTCCAGGCTAGCTGAGAAGAGATGGCGCTGACACACATTGAGAGCAATGATATACATCCCTTGCTCTCAAAACTCTTAGAGTTGAATGGGTTGGGACAGGGCTGAAAAATCAACTATAATATATGGATAATTCTTTTTTTTTTTTTTTAAAGATTTTATTTATTTGACAGAGACAGACACAGCAAGAAAGGAAACACAAGCAGGAGAAGTAGGAGAGAGAGAAGCAGGCTTCCTGCTGAGTAGGGAGCCCGATGAGGGGCTCCATCTCAGGACCCTGGGATCACGACCCCAGCTGAATGCAGACGCTTAAGGACTGAGCCACCCAGGCGCCCCATATAGGGGTAATTCTTACATGACATGATCTAGATTCACTTGAGAAATGAATTACAGAGAGGATGAGCTAGGGAATAATGGTTGTCTTTCTCTGTTAGGAGCACCAAAGGAGAAGCAATTGCTCTGACCAGAAGACTAAGAAAGTCTCTATGGAAGAAGTGGTTCTGGGATTAGACCTGGAATGATAAGTAGAATTTCAGTAGTGGACAATGAGAGAAAGTATAGGGGAAATGCTCTTGGTGGCCCTGCCTATGTTGTAGCCTCCTAAAATCTGACTACCTACCCTCACTCACTTTCCAGCAGACAAAAGTGTATTAGTCTGCTAGGTCTGCCATAACAAAGTACCACAAACTGGCTTAAACAACAGAAATTTATTTTTGCCTGGTTCTGGAGCCCAGAAGTCCTAGATTAAGGTTCCTGGAAGGGCTAGTTCCTTCTAAGGGCTGTCATGGAGCATCTGTTCTTACCTCATGCCTAGCTTCTGGCAGTTTGCTAGCAATCTTGTCATTCCTTGGCTTGTAGAATCATTACCCTGCTCTCTGCCTTCATCTTCACATGATTTGTTCCCTGTGTGCATATCATTTTTCAAATTTCCCCTTTTTATAAAGACACCAGTCATACTGGATAGGGCCCACCCTAATGACCTCATTTTAACTTGATTACCTCTATGAGGACCTTATCTCCAAATAAGGTCACATTCTGAGGCAAGGAGTGTTAGGAGTTTAACATATGAATTGGGGAGGAGGGATACAACTCAATCTTTAATGGGAAGATACTAAAAATATATACCAATATGTGAATATTATATTAATTATATTAACACTAAAATATAACACATGTATATTAGTCAATACAATTATGAGTAATATAATTATAATATACATTATAAATGTTAGGATATATAATATTTATAATGATAACATAGATCTTTACTGAGCACTTACTATGAGCTAAATTATTTTCTCAATATTATTTCATTTCATTCACAACAATCTATGAAAAACTCCCTATTTAAAGATGAAGAAAAAAAATAAAGATATTCAAAGGGGTTATTCAAAGGGGTTAATAAACTGCACACAACCACATGCTTACAAGCTGAAACTTACACCAAGGTCTATATATTTTTATCCTTGGAACCCTAATCAACTGCACTAAATATGTTATTAATATACACACACATTTAGAAACGGACAGCAGTAAAGTAATAAAATGGATTCTTCTGTATGGTTTGTGAAAATTATTCTATAGTTACATATTATGTAGACAAATTAGAAAAATTGCTTGTAGCACAAAAGCATTTTCATATTTCTAGACTTTTGTTAGGTGAAATACTGGTCTTTTTCAAATTCTTCACAACAAATCCAACAGTACCTTGAAGCACCTCAAGTTTCATATTTCTGAATAGCAAGAAGGGCACATTTTATGCCTACAGATTCCAAGTCCAAAAATGACTTGTTTTCTTCCCATGAGAAATAAATGAGTAAAGGGAACAGATAATGCTTTACAGTACAAACAGGATCCAAATAAAAATACTAAAGAACCTGGCTCCTGAATAAGTAATAAAAGGTTTAATGCCATCTACTCTGACTCTAAGTCCCTTCCAGAGGATACCAAGTGTAAAAGGGAGGAAAGAAAGTGAGGGTATTTTCATCTTTCCATTTCGGTAATAGGAGTTGTACTAAAAAGGAATCATAAGGGTAATGATACTTTAGATTTTCACGGTGCTTTAGAATTTTCAGTGTTCTCACTTATTTTGTTTGGTGGGCAAAATAAGGGCAATGACCTCCAATTTACAGATAAAAACATTAAAGCAGAGGGTTTAAGTGGTCTCCAATGTGACCTAGCTAATAAATAATAAGAAACACACACAAAAATTTCCATATCTTCAGAACAGTTTTTTGTTAGCCCCTGGAATGCTAGCCTTTGGGAATACCATGTAGCTCTTAACATCAAAGCTAAAATTATTTATGAAGCTCTTCATCAAGAATCTGTTGCAAAAGTTGCTGAATTATTTTTCAGGTCAAAATGTTCATTAACTCGGGGCACCTGGGTGGCTCAGTCATTAAGTGTCTGCCTTCAGCTCAGGTCATGATTCCGGGGTCCTGGGATCGAGCCCCGCATCGGGCTCCCTGCTCAGCAGAAGGCCTGCTTCTCCCTCTGCCTGCTGCTCCCCCTGCTTGTGTGTGTGCTCTCTCTCTCTCTTTCTTACTATCAAACAAATAAATAAAATATTAAAAAAAAATGTTCATTAACTCTTAATCAAAGTGCTCCTGATAGGTCTTTGTATGATTTCATGAGTGGCTACCAAGTATCTATCACCTGTAAACAATGAACTGCAGAAAAATAAAACACAAGACCATATCATTCATCCAAGGTTTAAAATATAACATTAATTTATTCACTGACTCAATGAATGAGTTGAATAAATGAGCTGAATATTGACAAACTACAATGTGCTAGACATTGCACTATATACTAGGAATACAATAATTAGCAAAAATGAAATTGTCTCATCTTTAAGAATTTAACTGGCTGACATGTGTGTGTGTGCATGTGTGTATGGGGAGGTGGGCCCATAACTATAAAATTTTGAGATATGAGGTGTACTATGAAAGAAGATTGTCTTCCAAGCAGACAGACTGGGATCATCAGGAAAGCCCTCTTTGAAGAAGGGATATGAGTGGTGAGGTTCGAGTATGTGGATGAACTTAACAAGGAGCAGTGGTGGGGTAAAGAGGAAAGAGATAACCACGCAGAGGAAAGAACGTGTACAAAGGCTTCAAACTGGGATGGCATATAACACATTTTAGAATATAGATGAACTGTCAACAACAGCCACCTCTACGTTCTCACCTCTGTTTCTCTCTTTAACACTCTTCATTCAGGTTTCCATCTCTACCACTCCACTCAAACTGTTCTTAAGGTCAGCAATAACCACCATATTGTAAATCCAACAGGCACTTCTCTTTCACCTCATTCATCTCTTACTGGCATTCAAACTGTTGATCATCCCCCTTGCCTCATGAAAAAGCTGAAAACAATCTCTTGGCTGGCCTTCTCCGTTTTTTTGCTGGCTCTTCTTTTGTTTGACCTTTAATATTGGAGCCCTAGGGTCTGATCCTAGGCCCTTTACTTTACTGTATTTGTATCTTTAAAAGATATCACCCAGTCACAAGGCCTTAATCCCACTTAGTTGTTAACTCTCAAATACGTACTTCTAGACCTGATTTTCCACTGAGATTCAGACTCTTATATATAATTGCCTTCTTGACATCTCCACTTGAATACCAAACGTAGCTCTCTCAGTTAACATGGAAAAAACCTGATCTCCATCTCCTCAAATCTGCTGATCTTCTAGCCTTCCCTGTCTTAGTGGGAGCCTCATCCCTCATTCTTCTCTTTCCTTTACCTCCATAAAAATACATTTGCAAGTTTTTATCTCCAAAATGTACCCTATAATCATTCACTTCTTTCCACATTTATTACTATCACCTTAATCCAACTAACCAAACACAGACAAGTTTATATATAACTAGTCTCCCTACTGGCATTCTTTTTCTCTTTAAATCCAATTCCACATGACAAACAGTTGTTCCTTTTAAAATGCAATTTGGATCACTCCACTGTTCTGCTTGAACCTTCCAAGGGGTTTCCCTTTCTTGGAATAAAATCTAAACTCCTTAACCTAGCCTACAGGTCTTTCATAATCTGGTCCAAACTCACCTTTTGTCCTCATCTTCTACACTCTTCTTCCTGTGGTAAGTGGAATGTCTCCCTCCCCTAGACACCCACACCCAATCTCTGGGACTTGTGAATACATTACTTTATACAATTAAGGGGGATTGAGGTTGCAGATGAAATTAAGGCTGCTCACCAACTGACCTTAAAATGGAAAGTTATCCTGGATTCTGTAGGTGATCCAATGTAATCAGAAGCGTTCTTAAAAGAACAGGGAGGCAGAAGAGTCAAGAGAATGAGATGTGATGACAGAAATAAGGTCATCAACATGACATAATCTAAGACTCAACCCACATTGTTTTGAGGGTAGAGAGGAAGGGCCATGAGCCAAGCAGTGTCAGCAACCTCTAGAAGCTGGAAAAGGCAAGGAAATATATACTCCCTTAGAACTTCCAGAAAGGAATGCAGTCCTGCGGCCACCTTGATTTCAGCCCAGTGAGACTCATTCAGACTTCTGACTTCCAGAACTGTAAAAATGGTAAATTTGTATTTTTTAAGCCACTATGATAATTTGTTGCAGTAGTAATAGAAAACTAATATGCTAGCTCACCATGAACCAGCCACACAGGTCTATTTCATAAACAAACTTGTTTCTCCCTTAGAGCTTTTATCTTTGTTGTCATCACCACTTGGAATGTCCTGTTCCCATATATTCACATGGCTGACCTGGCTGCTTCTTGTCATTATGAGCTCAGCTTCACAGAGATGTCTTCCCTGACCACTCAGTTCAAGGTAACTTTTCATCACTTTCTTTCTATCACGTTGTTTTGTTTCATTGTAGAACTTTTACCCTCTGAAATTATCTTTTTTATTGGTATGGTTGCTTGTAGCCTAATTTCCTACTCTAGAATATAATTTCCATGAGAATAGGGAACCAATGTACTCACACTTCTGATTTGGTAAGGTTTGGAGACAGAGTGAAGAAGGGGCAATGGTATACATGGATATAAGGAGAATAAGTAAGAAGGATACTATTGGGCAGTCCAGGCAAAAAATGATAGTAAACTTGGACCAGGATAGCAGCAGTAAAAAAGCTAGTGTATTAGAGATACAAATTACAATTAAAATGAATAAGACTAGATGATAGATTGAAATATAAGAAGTTCAAATGAGAGGCGCTTGGATGGCTCAGTTGGTTAGTTAAGTGTCTGCCTTCAGCTCAGGTCATCATATCAGGGTCCTGGGATCTAGCTCCATGTTGGGCCCCCTGCTCAGTGTGTGGGGGGAGGGGGTCGTCTGTTTCTCCCTCTCACTCTGCCCCTCCCCCTACTCACGTTGCTCTCTTGCAAATAAATGGATAAAATCTTAAAAAAAAAAAAACAAAAAACCCAAATGAGTAGATCTCGAGAATGACTTTCAGACTTACATTTTAAGTAAATTAGAAGAATATGATGTCAATTTCTAAGGGGGTGGGGAACTGAAGAATGAGCAAGCTGAGTGCACGCATCGAGGGGAGAAATTGGAAGAACAGTTTCACTTTGTTAAGTGTGATTTGTCCTCAAGACATAAAAGTGGAGGGGTGCCTAGGTAGCTCTGTCTGTCAAGGTCATGGTCCCAGGGTCCTGGGATCAAGCCCATATCAGGCTCCCTGCTTGGTGGGGAGTCTATTTCTCCCTCTGCCCACCCTCCACTCATGCTCTCTCTCATTTTCTCTCTCTAAAATAAATAAAATCTTTAAAGAAAAAAAAAAAGACATAAAAGTAAAGATATCATACAGACTACTAAATTTTGAGCCAGGAACTCAAATTAGAAGCAGTGGCAGATGATGTGCTCTGACAATAAAAATACAGAAAGTCATGAAATTAGATGAAATCACCTAGGGAAACGGCATAAAGAGATAAGGCTCAGGACACTGCAAGTTCTCCTGTACTGAGAAGACTTACCAATGCTCCTCATTGCACCAGAAAGCTGTCGATCATGTACCAGGAAAGATGCCTGTTTGTGCTTTGAGAATATGCTCAGCCCATTTATATAAGTATGGACAGAATTCCTTCTTTTCCACTCCCCTCTGCACATTCAGGCAGAGGAGGGACCCACAAAGGAAATGCTGAAAAACAGCAGTTAAAGAGACTGAGGGAAACCAGAATTTCACTTCATAGAATCTCTAATAATGCCCCAAATAAAAAGAAAAGATAAGAAAATAGGAATTTGTGTGGAATAAATGACTCCTCCCTCATCAGAGCATTATGATACCAAAGCTCCTCATCCCATGCTAAATGCTTGCACTGGATAAAAATTTAGGGACATGCCTCTCAAAGAAAACACAATTTTGATGCAATTAGTTTTCCTATAACAATATCATCAAAAAAATAATTTGCCAGCTCGCAGCAGCCAAATTCAAGTACCGGGATCTGTTTCACTGTGGTCCCATGGCACTTCCCAATTTCCTAATCCAGAGGTTCTCAAAGTGGGAACCCTAGAGTTCCCAAGACCCTTTCAGGCAGGTTGCAAAACCAATATGAGTATGATATTCCTAACACCAAGAATGTAATTTATCTTTTTCAGTCCATTCTCTCTAAAGTGTATAGTGAAGTTTTCCAGAGACTACATGATATGGATATCATAACAGACTGAATGTTGAAGGAGATGGAACATATTAAAGAGATGAGCAAAAATATAAAATAGTACCATTCAAAAAAACCAACGTTTTGTAACGTTATTTTTCATAAACATTGTAACATGTAAGGGGTTCATTACTGAGTCTTAAATAAACTGAAATTTAAATTTAAATTTTAAATTTCCCAGTTTTAATTTCTGACAATAAATACTAACAGACAAAACCCATAGGAACAGAAGCTCTTTGCTCCTCAGTAATGTTAACTGTGTGAAGAAATCTTGGGACCAAAATCTGAGAAGCACCGTCCTAAAAGGTAAGAGAAAGGGTTCTGACACCTGGGATAAAGGACAGCAGGCTCCCCATTCCCTTCCTCTGGCCAGCAAAGTCTCACTTGCACTGGAACTTTAGGATGCTGTCCCCAGACACCCCAGCCTCGGCCCTGGTTTCAGTCCCGGAGTCCCAGCCTTCTCCGAAGTCGCCGTTCCCTGGGGCCCGGCCTGGCCTTCACACCTCCAGCCGCCACCCAGCCAGGATCTCCGCACGAGGCCCGGGCCTTGGGAGGCCCTCAATGGTATTTAGCCAGAACGGTACGCACGGGCGGGAAACACCGCGGGCATCTCACCAGGCCTGTGGAGAGGGGAACTCGCCCCACCACCCCCGGACTGGGCCTCCTACTCACCGGGGTCCCAAGTCTCAGGAATCACACGAACCGCTGGGGTGCGCGACAGCAGGGACCACGTCACGGCCAGCCCTTCGCCTGTGCCGGGACAGCTTCCTTGGACTCTTGAAGGAATATTCAGCCCTGTAGGTTGGGCAGTTTCGCGTTCTCTTGGCCTGTTCCTGCTCCTCAAGCACACAGAGAGGAGAAACTTGGGGCAGACGTCTTCAAAGCCCTGTCGCGAGTGAACATACTGAGGCGTGGAGGAGGACAAAGAAGCAGACGCTCCAGGGACAGGACCAGCCGACTCTGAGTCTGCGCAGTAGAGATGGTGTAAGATCTCCCACAATGCCTGTGCCCCATGTGGCTACAGGGCGGGGGTGGGGCATCTGGGGGGCGGGGCGGTCTTGAAAGGGGGCGGGGTTAGCAAACTGGGTTCTAACCCTAATAAGCTTTGGTTGGTAAAAACCAAAAGAATACCTCAGTTTCTGTGTTTACAGGGTGGGAATATGTTTTAAGAATTAAAACCAAATACTCTAAGGAGCAGAGCATGGCATGTCTAAATATAAACAATAGTTTGAAAGAGGATAGAGCCAGACTACCCAGCCTAAAAAGGATTGTATACAGGGAGAACTGGGTGCAGAAGAGCAGACTCAAGGTCAATATGTAGTTCAGCTTCTCTTAAGCAAGCCCTGGGAATTGCTTGGGCCACCGGAGCCCACTGTCTGTCAGCATCTGAGTGAGCACCCCCTCCTCCTGTCCTGAGAAGGCACCAAGCAAGATGTGATCCAACAAGATTCCTGTCTACACTTACAGACTTCCCTCAGCCCCTGGATCACGAAGAGTGGAACAGTGGATATGCCAGCGGCCCTGATGGTGTGAAACAGAAAGTTGCTACAGCGTCGACATATAATTGGGACTTAAAAGACCCAGCTCAAGATTTATACTCCTCTCATTCCCAGACCCAAGCTGGAAAAGTGATGAAACCCCTCCTTCTTAGAGAAAAGGACTTGAATCCAGAAGATCTTGTCTGAGAGGACTTGATAGCAGGCCAAGAAAAGACACTTAAGTTCAAAGGAGCTAGTCAGAGCAGGACTGAGCAGAAGGCTCTGTGAATTTGAATTTCAAAGGCAGTAAAAAATGACAATAATTCTCAGAGCAAAAGGGGCTGTGTCTCACAAACTAAACAACTCTGCTGTATCAGTGTCTCTGTCTCCACTCTTGACACTCACTAATAGATTTTTTCTCTATATATCTGGACTTCCCATTAGAAAAGAAGTATTTGGTCTTCCAACTTGGCTTTTCAATGTCCAGTCTACATTGTATAACTATTATCTTTTTTTACATAACTTTTTTTAAAAAAGATTTTATTTATTTTATTTGACAGAAATTACAAGTAGGCAGAGAGAGAGAGAGGAGGAAGCAGGCTCCCGCTGAGCAGAGAGCTCGATGCAGGGCTCAATCCCAGAACCCTGGGATCATGACCTGAGCCAAGGCAGAGGCTTTAACCCACTTAAAGCTCAGCCACCCACTGAGCCACCCAGGCGCCCCTTTACATAACTTTTGATGACAAAGTAAAGTAGCCTCAGCAAACCACACAAACTAAAATCGGTAGAACTACTAACAAATCAACAAGTTATAGTTCTGAACCTCCTATTAAGTCTAATGATTTTTGTGTAAATGGGGCTTTTGTATTGATGTATATACATTAAAATGCAGTCAATTACTGGCTTTCCAGAGCGGTGTGTACGTGTGTATCAGAGATACAGATTTAGAAGCAAGTGTCTTGGTAGAAATTCCAGTTTTCATGTACTGAACTTTCACGGTCACTTGACGTGCTAATCAATGGTAGGTGTCTTACAGTAAACAAAATATTACTTGTCTGAAATGACAGCCTTCACAATGAAAATATAAATCCTGGCTAGAAACTCCTGGGCCAGCTAATGAAAAGCTTGATGTATGTAAGATCAAGTTACATTACTTAGGGTGCCTGGCTTGTTCAGTTGGTTAAGCATCTACCTTCGGTTCAGGACACGATCCCAGGGTCCTAGGATTGAGCCCCAAGTTGGGCTCCCCATTCAGACAGGAGTTTGCTTCTCTCTCCCTCTGCCCCTCTCTCTGCTTGTGCTCTGTCTGTCTCTGTCTCTCTCTCAAATAAATAAAATCTTTTAAAAAACAAGTTTACTAACATTCATCAAAAATCGCGTGAAGTCAGACTGTGTTGTATTCAGTCCTGTTCAACTTTGTCTATGTGCCAGTGTATTTGAGAATGCAATAAGGAACTTACAAAGCTGTGTCACAATAAGTATCCTGACACCTAGGAGGCTCTTTCACCTTACCAGATTACAAACGTTATCAGATATCATTGACAATGACACAGAAATTGTGGGATGTAGATGGATGACTGCGTTCTTAAAGCACAGAAGCCGAAAGAGCAAGCAATTAATCAACCACTGCTCTGTGGAGTCAGCATGGCGTGGGGAGCTCGTAGAGAGCCTTCAGGAGCCTGCGATCCAATACCAGTTTACACAAGGGAAATACAGTCCCAAGTCCATGAGGTTTCTTAAAAAATGAGAACTGTCATTGGGTTCTGCCTCTTGGGTTAAACATTATCCATTAATGATTGATACACAAGGAGAAAACTATCTTGAAAGCTGGAAAGTTGTGTCCCAGAAGGAAAAGCAGCATTCTTATTATTTAGAGATTAATAAAATGTAAGAATCACATGGCTTCCAGGTAGAAACTTAAGTGGCATAATGGGGGAGTATCAGGAGTCAAACTACATGGGTTTGGATCCTGGCTTTGTTGAGTCCCAACTTCTCAAATTGGGCAAGTGAATTTCAGCCTATTTAATGGGGAGGATAACAATAACATCATAAAGCATTAAGTAAGGAGATGCATATCAACCACTTAGCATGCTGCCTGACCCATGATAGATGTTCAAAAGGGTTTCAGGTATGGAATGGCAGGACAAGGGCCCCAGGAGTGAAATTTTAGACCCCGCCCATGCACAAGTATCGAACCATGCTCATCTCAGCCCCATGACAGCCCGATAAAAAAGGTACACAGTTACAATACAGACTCTGGTTGTAAAGAAAGCAGAAGCGAAGGGTCACACAGTGTTCCAGACTTCCGGTGGCTTCACTCCATCACCCACTCGCACTCAAATCCAAGATACAGATGATCATAAGTTATTTGGACTCTTTGAGGGAAAAAATGTTGACTTTACATGATATTTGCTGCCTTAACCACCCAAATTTTTAAGGCATAGTGCCCAGAACCCAGGCCAGGGTCGGAACATCTAAACTGCTCTTCGTTTCTGGCTGTCTTCTACCTCATATGACTTTAGTCATGTCGTTAAACACTCTACTTCCTCAACCAATAAATGAAGGGGATAGAATTTTTGCCTACTTGCTTCATACATTCTGTTAAGAAAATAGAGATAATAATTTACAAGCATTTTGAGAGGGGAAATGAGTTTAAGAGATACAGAAAAAGAATGATAATTCTAAAGTTCATTATGTGATTAATAAATATTCTTTGGAGGGAATTGAATGATTCACCGTGGTAACAACTGATAGATATGCATGACATGCACATAAGTGAGTAGAACATACACACAGCTATGTAACCGAGCTATGTATTTAGAAGGAGATGTCCCAGTTCTGACACTACCTGGTGTGACTGCGATTTGAAGTCTGTGACATTAAGTCAATTAAGATTTCTTTTATTTGGTTTTCTCAGTTCAAGAACACAGACAATAAAATGCGAACTCACAGCATTATCTTTTGAAAATCAAATAGATGTGAATGAACAGTTTATGGTTTCCTCTAAAAATTACAATGTTAGTAATTAGTACCGATAGACTAGTTGAAAATCTTTAATTGTGGTAAAATACACATAACCTGAAATTCACCATCTTAACCATTTCTGGATGTACAGTCCTGTAGTGTTAAATGCATTCACACTATTGTACAACCAATCCCTAGAACATTTTCATCTTGCAAAACTGAAACTCTGTACCCTTAAGATAAAAATACTCATTCTCTCTTGCAACTCAGCTCCTGGCACTACCATTCTCTGTTCTGTTTCTATGAATGTAGTAACTCTAGGTTCCTCATATAAGGGGAATCATACCATATTTGTCTTTTCATGACTGGCTTATTTCACTTAGTATAATGCCTTCAAGTTTCATCTAAGTTTTAGGCTTTCCTTCCTTTTTAAGACTAAATAATATTCCTTTACAGTATATTAATAATGCAAACAGTTTTCCTTCTTTTTTTGGTGTTCATTATTTATAACTTATTTTCCTCCTTCTGAAGATATTTTTTAGCCTTCTCCCTGTACCAATTTTTGTATCTTTCAAATGTGTTATATTTATCACAACCAACCTGATAAACTCATTACTTTCACATCAAATGTTACTCTGCTTTCTTCTGGGAACATCTGGTTCTTTTTAAAAAAATGAGAAGCCTGACAGAAACTATAATAGGCTAGTGCTGTACCAACTTGACATAAAAAGCATTTCAACAAATTCAACATGATTGATGGTAGAGTCTCTTAATTTAGCTGTGCAGAGAAAAACTGCAAAGATTTGGCATGTGTGTCACTATCCTCAAGGAAAAGCCATTTTTTTTTACAAGATCTATCATGACTGTTATTGTAATTGATAACGTGGTCTAGTGCTAAAGTTTAGTGTTGCTGGTTCTGTAGAAAAATAATTTTGCTTCAACAAGAAACACTTATTTTATAGGCATACCTTGGTGATATTGTGGGTTCAGTTCCAGACCATTGCAATAAAGCAGTATTACAATAAAGCAAGTCAAATGAATTTTTGGTTTCCCTGTGCATATAAAAGTTACATTTATACTATACTATAGTCTATTAAGTATGCAATAACATTATGTCTTAGAAATGATGTAATGTTTTACATTCTTTGTTGTCGTTTCAACAATCTTCACAGCATCTTCATCAGTAATAGATTCCAGCTCAAGAAACTTTTTCTTTATTCATCCGTAAGAAGCAACTCCTGATCCATGAAAATGTTATGAACTTGAAGCAATTCAGTCATGTCTTCAGGATTTACTTCTAATTCTAGTTCTCTTGCTGTTTCCACATCTGCAGTTACTTCCTTCAATGAAGTCTTGAATCCCTCAAAGTCATCCATGAAGGTTGGAATCAGCTTTTGCCAGACTCCTGTTAATGTTGATATTTTGACCTCTTCCCATGAATTATGTATATTCTTAATGTCATCTACAATGGTGAATCCTTTCCAGAAGGTTTTTAATGGACTTTGCCCCGCCTCATCAGAGCAATCACAATCTGGAGCAGCGATGGCCTTGTGAAATGTATTTCTTAAATAATAAAACTAAAAAGTCAAAATGACTCTTTGATCCATGGACCACAGAATGGATATTGTGTTAACAGGCATGAAAACAAAATTAATTTTGTTGGACATCTCCATTAGAGCTCTTGGGTGACCAGGTGCATTGTCAGTGAGTGGCAGGTTTCAATAGTGGCCTTAAAATATTTAGTAAACTATGTCATAAACAGATATGTTATCATCCAGACCTTATCGCTCCCTTTACAGAGTACAGGCAGAGTAGTTTAACATAACTCCTATGGGCCCTAGGATTTTCAGAATGGTAAATGAGCATCGGATTCAACTTAAAGTCACCAGCTTCCTTACCCTCTAATAAATGAGTCAGTCTATCTTTTGAAACTTCAAAGTCAGGCACTGACTTCTCTCCAGCCATGAAAGTCCTAAATGGCATCTTCCTCCACTAGAAGGTGATTTCATCTACAATGAAAATCTATTGTCTGGTGTAGCCACCTTCAGCAATGACCTTAACTAGAGCTTTTGGGTCACTTGCTACAGCTTCTCCATCAACATTTGATGCTTCACCGTGCACTTTTAAATAATATAAATGGTTTCTTTCCTTAAACCTCCCGAGCCAACCTCTTCTGGTTTCAAACTATTCTCTTGCAGCTTCCTCATCTCCTTCAACCTTCACAGAATTAAAGAGTGTTAGAGCCTTGCTCTGGATTAGGCTTTGGCTTAAGGGAATGTTGTGGCTGGTTTGATCTTCTAATCTAGACTACTAAAACTTTCTCCATTATCAGCAATAAGGCTGTTTCACATTCTTATCATTTGTTTGTGTGTTCACTGGAGTAAACTTCTAATTTCCTTCAAGACCTTTTCCTCTGCATATACAACTTGGCTGTTTGGTGCAAGAGGCCTTGCTCTCAGCATGTTTTGTCTTTACTAAACTTAATCGTTCTTATGTTTTGATTTAAAGCTAGAGACGTGTGACTCTTCCTTTCTTTTGAACACTTAAAGGCTGTTGTAAGGTTATTCAATGACCTAATTTCAATATAGTTGTGTTTCAGGGAATAGGGAGGCCTGAGGATTGGGGGAGAAAGGGAATGTTTGGGGAATAAACACACATTGTTTATTGATTGTGTTCACAATCTTCTATGGGTACAGTTTGTGGTACCCCAAACGCAATTAAAATGGAAACATCAAATGTCGCAGATCACAGATCACCATAACAAATATAATAATGATGAAAAACTTTGAAATACTATGAGAATTACCAAAATGTCACACAGAGATACAGAGCACACGAAGACTGTTGGGAAAATGGCGCCAATAGACTTGTTCAGAGTCACCACAAACCCTCCATTTGTTAAAAAATGCTCTAAAGTGAGGTGCAATAAAAAAAGTTATTCTTGCATACAATTTTTGCTACTGGTTATTAAAGAAAATCACCCAAACAGAAATTCATTTACAGAAAATACTTTGCCACAGAGATTTGTTCCTGTCTTATTTCAGAGGTTTTTAAGAAATTATCTGATTTCTCCCCTTCACTAATGAAAACACTTTTCTGTAGCTTTCTTTCTTATTACAGAGAAAAAGTCTAAAGCTAATTTGAAATTTTTCTAAATCATTCCTTAGAATGGTTTGAATTTTTTTTTATTCCGAATAAAAATCCGTCACTATTTCTTTTTCAGCATTTATTATCTGCCTGCTGTTTGAACTCTTCTCCCAAATGTGAAGTATATCCATACACAGAGGATGAAGTAAATTTGCGATAAATGTCAAGGTATTCCCAGGGAGAGGTTTTAGACTGTTTCTACCTCTTGGCTAACCATTTCCCACAGTAATGTTCTCTCTTAGTCCCAGCCAATAATTTTCTCCACATAATTTAGAAAATGGTGTGAATGAAAGCACAGCATCAATCATAGTCTGAAAGAAATTCTTCTCATGGGTTGTTTATCCAGTGTGCTGAGGTAGGGGTGATAAGCCCTCAGGTGTGTGGGGCCCCTGATCATTTCCTTTAGGCTCAGCCCAGTGACTGGAACAGCTCAGCCCTATTGGCTGCTGCTCCATTTTGAGTTTACATCTATAAAATGGCTTCTTTTTTCAAGGATGCTTTATCTCTTGTGCCAATCTATCCCTCTAGGGAAAGCGGAATACCTCCTATAACAGAAGGGGAAAAGCAGTATTCCCCTGGGAATCTATCCATGTTAGAACTAACTATTGCATATATTACTATTCAATGCCACCAGGAAAGATTTTCCCAGCCCACCACCCGTCTGCTCCTAGCAAAAGGAAGATGGCTTAGACAGCCACCTGTACCAGCCATCTGTTGGCTTCCTTCATGAAACACAGACAGGCTGAATCCTGGCCTAAGATGTCTGGTATAGGGAAAGATGGCTTACTTCCAAAAACCTCTGGACAGTACCTAATAATTTCCAGGTACTTTTCACTTGATCATGAATTTAATACGTTTTAGTGTAACACACACACACACACACACACACACACATATATATATATATATATATATTTTTTTTTTTTTTTTCTGATTATCAAAGTAACCCAGTCCCACTTCTTGGGAAAAAATTGTAGCTAAATCTTTACATACAACTTTATTCATCACATCATTATTGGCAATATCAAAAGACTGGAAATAATATTACTGTCTAGTAGGGAAATGCATGGTAACATCCTGCCTTCATTACAAATGGTATTTTAAAATTGAGGATCAGGAAAAACCTTACCATATAATGTTAAGCAAGAAGAAGAAGAAGAGGAGGAAGAGGAAGAGGAAGAAGAAGGAGGAGGAGGAGGAGGGGGAAGAGGAGGAGAAGGAGGAGGAGAAGGAGAAGGAGGAAAGGAAGGAAGGAAGGAAGGAAGGAAGGAAGAGAAAAAGCGAGCAAGCAGGATACTTGACTGAACAGCCAGTATTAAGTCAAGTGTCAAGTCACATACACATTCATATTTGAGTGCTCAGGAAAAATGGAAAAAAAACATACCCAAACGTTAACAGTTATATTCTCTAGGTGATGGGGTGGTGATATGATCTTTACTTTTTTCCATATACTTATTTGCATTTTCCAGTTTCTCCACAATGGTCATGTATCGCTTCTATAGTCAGAAAAAAATGCTTTTTAAAAAATGCATGTTTATCACAGAAAATTTAGAAATTACTAAAAAACGCTATTAAAAAAATGAAGTTACCCATAGTCTCAGTATCCAGAGTCAACAGCTTTTTAAAAAATGTGTTTTTTGGACGCCTGGGTGGCTCAGTGGGTTAAGCCTCTGTCTTCAGCTGGGGTGATGATCTCTGGGTCCTGGGATCGAGCCCTGCATTGGGCTCTCTGCTCAGCAGGGAGTCTGTTTCCTCCTCTCTCTCTGCCTGCCTCTCTGCCTACTTGTGATCTCTCCCTCTCTCTGTCAAATGAATAAATAAAATCTTTTAAAAAAATAAAATAAAAAATAAAAAAATGTGTTTTTCTCTGATCTCGTTTCCATATACACAGTGGACTCACACTATACATTGATTTGACTTGCACATTTTAACTGATAAATAAATAGTGCCACTCCAACCTCTGCTCTCTTCTTCCAATTTCCTTCTCTGACTCTGCCTCCCTCCCTCCCTCTTATGGGACTCATCGGATTACATGGGACCAACCTGGATCATCCAGGCTAACCTCTCATTTCAAAATCCTCAATATCGCAACATCTCTAAAGTCTTTTTTTCAACAGGCTGCAAGGATTAGAACATGGACATCTTGGGAGGCACATTATTCTACCCACCACAGTGATTAGTCATCAATTAAACTAAGTGCGAAAGCCATCAGGACTCCTTGGAAGCATATAAAGAAATTCTCATTTCCTGCAGTTGGAGCACAGAAAAAACAGAAGATTAGTTTGAGGCCCTAATTAGAAAACTATCAGACCTCCAGAGCCGATTGAATCCTATCCTGTCTCCTCTCTGATAAAGACGAGTGCCCTCCCTTTCATCTGAAGAGGATACAGAGGCCTCCGTCCGCCCTGCAAGACAGAAAATGCTGCTGTGCCTAACCCCATTTTCCTCCCTGGACACCAGTGACCTAAACAGAGTTAATTACCACATAGCCTCCCTGGGGAAGTGTGGCACCTGCTAAGAGAGGGAAATAATTATTCTCGAAAGAAGCCGCAGCATGTTGCCAACAAAGACCTTTGGAACCAAGAGAATTTGAGTGGCTCTGTGTCCTGCCGGGACTTGATAAGAAGTAGAAAATAAAGTTAGATATGTAAGGGAGTTTATTTGGAGATTTGCTGATAGGGTGAAGGAAGTACCCACATTAAGTGAACTGGAAATCTGTCACAGCAGACTATGGAAGAAGGGACCAAAAGGCATTGAGAAATGGACATTCTAAAGAGGACATGCTATGAAAGGGCTGGAAAACCCCCCATATATGGCTATGCACCAAGGGAGGGCCCAGAGGACATTCTATACACCAAAGGTATCGATAAGGGATGAGCATCACAAAGAAGCTCTGAGGTGGTGGTCTTCTGTATGCAAGGGTGATGACAGAAAGTGTTGGTGCAGAACTGCACTCCCAGATAGCAACAGGGATGATAGCATCTTGACATAAAAGAGGCTTCAGTGTCAGAAGAGAGTGGGTGCCATTATCATAAACAACAAGGTTGTGACATATACAGAGTTGTGGAGGTGATTAATAGAACACGACAGCCTTTGGGGTGTGATAGACAAAATGAAACAAGATTATGTCTTGATCTGTACAATTCAAAGAAACCATAGATGTCTGATCAAGAGACTGAAAGCAGACACCCAAACTGGAAGTCATGATGGCTTGCATAGTTTCCAGACCTGAGCCAGGTTCATACCCATGGCTCATTGACTAAAGAAAGCTTGGGGGTCCAGAAGAAAGGACCTTGCAATACAAGCATATGAAACATCTCCTAGCTTTTCCCCAAGAAAGACATGTGGCTATTTACTCAGGTAACTACACATGTTGCAAGAAGAATGCCAACTATTTCAAAGACTGTTGGACACAGGGTCTGAGCTAATGCTGAGACTCACCATGGTCTCTGTTAAAGTGAGTTTAAGAGAGCCAGGTTACAAGTAGGTTAGTCTATAATAGGTTAGTCCATAGACGTAGCCAGCGGCAATTCCCCCAGTCCCCAATAATTTAATTGAAATTTTGGTATTTGATAAATATTAGTTGGTAATGATAACACATATTTGATAGATTGTAAGAACCTCACATTTATTCCTTAATTTGTGGAGTTAAGAGCTATCATGGTCATCAAGGCCAAATGGAAGCATCTGGAACAATCCTCAGTCCCCATCCACTATCATCACACCCAAACACCCTGGCCAAAACAGTATCACGTTTTGTAGGAAAAGCAGAGATTGGGGCCATGCTTGGCCTTAAAGATATAAAGGCTTTAAACCCCTTCTCCACTTAATTAACCACATTGAGCAATTTAAATGAATCCTGTCAACCCCAGAATAAACAAAATAAACTTTGTAAATAATCTCAAAACTTCAACTTAGCCAAAGTTGACTTTATCTCCTCTATTGGTTAATTTTTATAGGCCAATATCACTACCACATATTCTCCACATAAATTACTGTTGACTAAATTCAGGCTGATGTACTGCTGAATTGAAGACTAGATAGAGACTGAACAACTTAGTCTCACTGGAATCAAATATGACATGATATCCCATATTAGCTAGAAAGATAGAGTTATCAGACAACTTTAATCTACTTCTCATTTCTTTAAAGTGGTCATTTCCAATTTCACTTGGAGATGAAATATTAATTTTTAATCCAGGAAAGGCTGTTCAATCAGATAATATCAAAACCATGGAAAGGAAAACAATAGGAATAAACAAGTCTTCAAGAAAAATATGGACTCAGAGAATGCAGGGATATAAGAAAAGCAAGAAAGTGAAAATGGCTCATCAGACTTCAATTTATTCCCCAACTTTATCTTTTGGGGAAAAACAAACCTCAAAAATATTTATTAAGGATCTAATATATTCTCTAATGATTCTGTATCAATTTGCTTGCAACTTCCGTAGGATATGAACAGTGATTATAATCTGATATTAAATCTCAGCTCGGGGTGCCTGGGTGGCTCATTTGTTAAGTATCTGCCTTCGCCTCGGGTCATGGACCCTGTGTCCTGGGATTGAGCCCCACAGCAGGCTCCCTGCTCGGTGGGAATTCTGCTATTTTCTTAAATAAAATCTTAAAAAAAAAAAAAAATCTTAGCTCTACTACTTACTAGCTCTCTTATATTGGACAAGATACTTAAATTTTATGGTTCTTAGTTTTCTAGTCTAAAAAATGGAATGAATTACACTACTTGTTTCACAGGATTTGAATGGATATTGAATGAGATAATGTTCATGAATAGTTAGCATATTATCTGTACATAGTAAGTGTTCAGTAAAATTTAGCGATGGTTGATGAAATTATTCTGATAATAATGATATTCCATAATGAGATTAAGAGTTCCTACTTTAGGGGTGTCTGTGTGGCACAGTTGGTTAAATGCCCACTTAATTTTGACTCAGGTCATGATCTCAGGGTCCTGAGATTGAACCTCACATTGGACTCTGTGCTCAGCAGAGTCCCTCTCTCTCTACCCCTCCCCCAGCTCTCCCTCTCTTTCTATCTCTAAAATAAATAAATAAATCTTTAAAAAAAAAAAAAAGGGATTTCTTACTTTAGGGGCACCTGGTGGCACAGTTGGTTGAGCAATCAGCTCTTGGTTTCAGCTTAGGTCATGATCTTCATGTCCTGGGATAGATCTCCACATTGAGCTCCATGCTCAGCCTGAAGTGTGCTTGAGATTCTCTCTCTCTCCCTCTCCCTCTGCCCCTCCCACAGTGCTGTCTCTCTCTCTCCCTAAAATAAATAAATAAAACCTTTATAAAAATAAAAAATTTTTAAAAATTCTACTTTACATATCTTTTGGTTAAATGCAAAGAATTGAATTTTAATTGCAATTTTTAAAGCCCACATCATTCCTTTTTGATTTATGGGAAATTTCAGAAAGTAGGACTTCCTAATACAAAGTTTAGAACATTTGTATGAGAAGAATAAGAATTCTTTGCTAGAACAAAATAGTTGTAGTAGAAACATTAGAGACTATTCTATCCTAATTGATTACAATTGGCCACCTCATAAACTTTAATGCTCTAGGCAAAAATTTCTTTGGAAATATTTTCAATATTTTCAGCTTTGGTCCTATAGCTTTCAATGTGTCATATAAAATGACTCCTAGGAAGTAGGATTTGAGAAAGTCTAGTTTGGATCGTAAAGGAAACAGTATTTCTATTCATGGAGAAAGAAAATGTATTTTCATTGTGCAAAATCTACCTGTCTGAAGGTTGAAGGCTGAATTAGGGAATTTTAAAAATTCTTTTTCTGTGGCATATAACTTATATACAGAACAGTGCAAAAACAAGTAAACATCACCCAAATCAAGAGATAGCATTATTACCTAGGAAACCTGACATCAAGAGAGAGAACATTACCAGAATCCCAGAGATCTTGTGTGTAATATCTTAATCATGAAAACTACCCTCATTTCCATTGTTTTCCCCAGGAGGGTTGAACTAAGTAATCTAGCTGGTCATTTCGAGAAATGGAGTCTCTGGGTGATTTTTGAAGTCTGTCTTAATCCTACCATCGAGTAATGAGCTTAAAAGTGTTGATCGAGGGCGCCTGGGTGGCTCAGTGGGTTAAGCCACTGCCTTCGGCTCAGGTCATGATCTCAGGGTCCTGGGATCGAGTCCCGCATCGGGCTCTCTGCTCGGCAGGGAGCCTGCTTCCCTCCCTCTCTCTCTCTGCCTGCCTCTCCATCTACTTGTGATTTCTCTCTGTCAAATAAATAAATAAAATCTTTAAAAAAAAAAAAAAAAAAAGTGTTGATCGATAGGAGCACCTGGGTGGCTCAGTTATTGAGCATCTGCTGTCCGGTCCACTCAGGTCATGATCCTAGAGTCCTGGGATCTAGCCTGCATCGGGCTCCCTGCTGGGCGGGGAGCCTGCTTCTCCCTTTAACTCTGCCTGCTGCTCTGCCTACTTTGAATCTCTCTGTCAAATAAGTAAATACAATCTTTTTTTAAAAAAGTAATGATCAATATGATTACATTTCTATGCAAGTCTCTTTTGTAATAAGAGAGCGCTACACTAAACTAAGGCCAAGGATATCCATGAAACATTAGTCAATACTCAGCTGACTTGAAGAAAGGGGAGAAACCTTGAAAAATCCAGATATAATATTCATGAATGTCTCTCATGATAAAGTCTACTTACTTGAAAGAATTACTCATGGGTTCCTCTTTCGTTGAAACTGGCAGATACTTATCACATGTTCTTCCCCTGCCCCATACCCCCCTACCTCCCCAAAGTTCTCTCTCTCGCTCACTCAGTCACTGAGCAATTCTTCAGGGAACTTGAGAGACTTACTGACTTTTACTTCTGAATTTTACATTCCATTATAAACAAAGACTCCTTTTCCTATTGATTTTGTCCCCGTTTTCTGGAAGCTCCAAATGATTCTTGGCTTCTGTACATCATTCTCAGAGTAATCTCTTCCTTTCCCCTTTGGAGCTTCTTAAAACAAATCAGCATAATTGTGTCTACTTACTTCTTTAGCATAAAGCCTTCCTTCTGGTCTTTAAAACCACTCAATGATCTTAGAAATGTTTTCTCCACACTTTTGTTGACGAGTTTTAAAGCAAATAAAAGCAAGCAATCCAAATGTTTGATTATTTTAACTAACAAGAAGACCCCTGCCACCAATAACCTTTCTTTGTAAGATTACCGGTAAAGTTCATTACTGCTTCAAGCATAATTCCTTAAAATATAAGACTGTCCTTTCTCAGGGCTCCTGGGTGGCTCAGTGGGTTAAAGCCTCTGCCTTTGTCTCAGGTCCTGATCCCAGAGTCCTGGGATCAAGCCCCACGTCAGGCTCTCTGCTCAGGGGGGAGCCTGCTTCCCCTTCTCTCTCTCTGCCTGCCTCTCTGCCTACTTGTGATCTCTGTCTGTCAAATAAATAAATAAAATCTTAAAAAAAAAAAATCAAAGCCATCATTATTTGGCCGAACCATGTCAGAGGAAATGCATCTTTTTTCTTCTCTCCAAGATCAATATAATACCATACATGAGGGGAAAACTTTATCTGTATAAACAAAAATGGGCTTCTCAGAAAGAAATCTGAAACATTAGATGCTCTGTTTCTTGTAGTAAAAATATTTTTTCTACTCTGGAATAAGTAACCCAGATCCAAGCAACAGTTGCTTAAAATCATATATATGATTTTAAATTCATATATATGATTAAAATCATTTATATGATTTTATAATAAAATAAAATAGTTGCTTAAATATAATAGCAAATAAAAATAATTGCTTAAAATGGTCAATGTCTGTCAGTTCCATTTTCCATTGCTTGGGTATGCCCCAATGGTTTTCAACACACAAAATGAATTTTTTCAGCATTTTCATAAGATAAATAGATTTGCAATAAGAATGTTCACTACTGTATTTCTTCTTTAGAATAATAAATCCTGGAAGAAAACTAAAAATTCATTAATTACTCATCAGGAATAATGTTTACTTTCTTCATACTGTTTTGAACCTCCTCAACGTTAAAATTAGCTGATTATTTTGTAATAGGGATTTTACCAAAATTTTAATCCACAGAAGACAACTTTTATTGTTTGATTTTTCTCCAGAACAAATATAATTGAAATGGGGGGAGGGGGACGAGTAAGTTTGCCTTTATTTCAGAAAAGCATTATCTGACTTATTGATTTAGGTCTTCATTTTGTTTCAATAGTACTCAATTAGCCAGAAAGTAACATCCAGAGATTTAATGAAGAAATCACCTTCAGTATAGAGTGGGTATATGTCTCAGAGACATTCCTGTACCATGGTTTGCCCAGAAATATTTTTTAGCAGATTTTGATTCGGGTGTTTCTACTAAAAGTTTTTAAATTTGCATTAAATGTAAAAGACCAAATGACAGGGAGTCTGGGTGGCTCAGTGGGTTAAGGCCTCTGCCTTCAGCTCAGGTCATGATCTCGGGGTCCTGGGATCGAGCCCCACACTGGGCTCTCTGCTTAGCAGGAAATCTGCTTCCCGCCATTCCCCCCCACCTGCCTACTTGTGATCTCTCTCTCTTCTCGTCAAATAAATAAAATCTTTTAAAAAAGACCAAATGACAAATAGCTAATTAGTACTTGATATTTTTATAACTATATTATTTCTATGTTGTAGCCTTAGAAGAAAGTTAGTATTAAAAATGAGAAAAACACTTTGAGTTCTTGCCCTCTTGATTTTTCTATGAAACTATTTTGGAAGACTGCCAAGCATGTGTTCATCAAATGTTTTATACTGGAAATGTTTTGCCATAATCACAAACTGATTGAATAACTGTGATAATTTAAGTGTTCTTTTGTTCACATGCTTCAATGTTTTGTTCATTTGCTTGAAATATGTGCTTTGCTTTTAGCTAAAATCAGGTTCATATGTATTGAAAAATAAAGAGCTGTATATTTCCATAGCCATATTCTTGTAACATGAGATCTGTAAAAGATTTGAGAAATAAGTTAATAATCACTTGGCATCAAGTGAAAAGAAAACTCTGTATGGGATATGTTTTCATAGTAAGAGCATTTGATTTTGGTCAAATTCATGTCAAAGAAGAATTAGAATTAATTTTAACCTTGATATGCCTAAAATATAGACAGCCAGATTATTTTAATAGGAAACATATCTTCACATTCAGAATTGCTTATTCTCAGGCACAAAGTTTCCATTTCAAGCACTATAGCCTTGTAGAGCAAATCCCTCATTTATCTGAAAACCTCAACTATCCAGATCACCTTTGAGAATCAGGAAAAAAAGGGGAAAAGCTTGTGAACATCAAAAATAGAAACCACAGATCCTCAGCACACCAGCCCTTCTCTGAGAAGTCTATAATAGATTAGGAATCTCCATTCAAAAAGACTCTTAAAAGTCAGGCTGAAAATAGTACAAAGTAGTGATGTTGACATTACAGTAGTTCAAGAGGAAGCTTCGAAGCTGTAAAGTAGGCATCATGAACAGAAAATTGAAGGCCATTGTGAGTAGAATCAGCATACTCTTCAAGGGCAGACTGTGGATTGCAAAATACAATAATGGGTATGCTTTTTTAGAAAGACTTTATTTATTTATTTGAGAGAGAGAGAAGACATGAGCAGGGGGAAGGGCAGAGGAAGAAGCAGGGTCCCCGCTGAGCAGGGAGCCAGAAGTGGGGTTCAATCCCTAGACCCTAGGATCATGACCTGAGCCGAAGGCAGATGCCCAACTGACTGAGCCAGCCAGGTGTCCCTATAATAATGGGTATCTCAGTGACACTGATTGTTTGCTCCCAAACGCACATCCTGCAACAGTGTTTCTCACACAGGGCCATCTGTGGCTCTCAGAGCTCCTGCGGATTGGCTGTGACATGCCACCCATGAAGTGCAGGGACAGCAGTTCCAAAGATGTTCAAAGCAGAGAAGGATCAGGTCAGTTATGTACCCTCCTCAGTTATCCTGGTTTTCTCCTCACTGCCTGCGTTTGTATAAATTCATAGGATGGAAATGCCAAGAACATAATTTGCCTTACAAGTGACAATGTGGTTAAAACAATGATATATTATGGCCTGGAGCATTTTCATATTTATATTATAAGACATTCCTAAGTTTTCTTATGGGAAAAAAAAAATCGGTCAGAGAGGGCACATAGAGCTTATAAATATAGCTCACAAATGTATCGTGTGATTTTACAAGTGTATTATTAGTTTCCAGTGAAAGAAAGGGGATTCAGATGAGTCTGTTTTCTAATGAGCAAAAGCATAGAAAGGTCAAGAAAAAGATACAAGGACCCTGCCTGGACCCTTTGCAAAATTCTTTGCAATTACAGAAAGTTAGAAACGACGACTCTGAGGATCTCCAGCAGCACACTTGGAAGACCTCACAGGCAGCAGGAGTGTCCCCTTGAATATGACACTACACCTCTGGCTTTGCTGCCTTGGCCACAAAGAGTGAAGTAGGAGCACTGTGAGCTGGTAAAATAAAACTGGACAAAAAGGCAGCATTTGTAAGGAATGCTCTTTCCTTGAGGGATATTTTAAAAGTGCATGTTCTTTTTTTTTTTTTTAAAACTGAAAAAAAAGTCAAATGTTAATATCTTTGTTGGGGTTGAAATTTTATCACGGATATGTTTAGCATTTGCTTTCTCCACTGCAGGGGAAGGGGATGCTATGCTTTTCTTCTTAAAGCAGCTGGAAATTTATTGCCAGTGCTAGCAAAAGCAGTACCTTTTTCCCTCTGCGTTTGTACGGATTGCATAACTGTGAATTAAGTGATTAAGTACAATGCCCTGTCTTACTGAGAGGTAAAGAGACACGGGGCTCAGAGGCCTACTTTGTTACATCAAGGATCACGCTGGAGCTCATCATACTCTTGATTCAAATCATATTATTAATTTTGTTTTGGATGAGAACACTACATTTTGATTATCGAGACATTTTTATAGAAGGTAAGAAAAAATAATGAGGGCAAGGAGCAACCTCCCTCATGTGAGCAGACAGCAGTGCTAAGTGTTACAAGCATCAGAACATGCTAGAGGAAAATGAAACAGTTACACGGTTTCCTGAAGGTGCCTTCTTTCTTCTTGTTTTCCGCTACTTAAGCTGCCTTTCCTCCCCAGCGGGACATCGCTGAGACTGCTGGGCACAGTGAGATGACAAAGAGGTTTATAGCAAGCACTTAAACTTAACATTGAATACTGTCACTGGGGGAACGTTGCGTGCGGGAGGTAGAGAAGAGAGGACAGAGACAGGGAAGGACACAAAAGGATGAGTAGGCAAGAGGAAAGGAATGAGACAGTTGATATTTCTGTGTCTGCCAGTACACAAGATATTAATGGTGTTTAAGATCAACCACCAGTGCGGTGCCTGGGTGGCTCAGTGGGTTAAGCCGCTGCCTTCAGTTCAGGTCATGATCTCAGGGTCCTGGGATTGAGTCCCGCAATGGGGCTCTCTGCTCAGCGGGGAGCCTGCTTCCTCCTCTCTCCCTCTGTCTGCCTCTCTGCCTACTTGTGATCTCTCTCTGTCAAATAAATAAATAAAATCTTTAAAAAAAAAAAAAAAGATCAACCACCAGTTGTGAAAAGTACTTTTTAAAATTCTTGATATTTGAAAGACTAATTCCAGATTCAGTAATTAGCAAATTTTTATAAATATTATTTATACTGTATTTGTCAAGTGTGCTATTTCCTGCTTCAACAGTCAGGAAAACATAGTAAAGATTTGCAGTATTTCCCTGAATTAATTTTTTTTTTTTTTACTTCTGTTTCTCTGAAACGATTAGCCTTCCCTGAGCACAGGTCCCCACTCCCTGAAGCCCTCAGCTGGTTCATGCCTCCTCCCCCTTCAGGTCTTTCCTCTTCGATGCCACTTGTTCTAAGAAGCATTCCCTGAAACTCCAAGTCCAGATTTGAAACCACCAGCATGTTCCATCAGCACCCTACATTTCTCCTGTCTGATCTCCTAACACACTGTAAAAAGAGTGGTCCATTTATCTATCTTGATTCTCAGCTGGACTCCAAACTCAGTAAGGAAGGAAAGGGATAGTTAGGAGCATGGGCTCTGGGATATTAAAAACACTTTGTAGGGCGTGTTCGTGCCAAGTATTAGGCTGAGCATGTTACCTCTCCTAATGCATTTAGTCTTCATCAGAACCCTAGAGGAGAATGGGGCAGAAGCAGATTAACTTTCCCTAAGTCACAAAGCCAGCGACTGGCAGATCCAGAATCCGAACTCTGGCCTTTGTTTCCAGAGACCTCCATGCTCTTAACTGTAAGACTCTGTTGCCTCTCTAGATCAGAGCATCTTGGGTTCTAGAACAAAGTCAGCCACGTACTAGTCATTTCACCCGGGGTTATCTCTTACTCTGAGTGAACCTTGGTGTTTTCATCTCAAAAGTGAGAATAAATAACAACATTTGCTTCAAGAAGTTGAGAAGATTCAATGAGATAATGTCTCCAGAAGTCAACAGATAATGCACTCAGCATAGTACTTAGCATATAATAAGTGCTCAATATTATTTCTTTGCTGTCCTTTTATTCTCATTCCTATTATTCTCCACTTTTTCTTCTTCCTCCTCTCTTTCTTTCTATTTCTTTTTCTCCCCCCTTACTCTTCAGAATTGTGCCTTCAGCTCTGAGAAGAAGACAGACATACAGCAGACATCAATGAACATGTCATGAATGAAGAAACAAGGCAACGGATGAGTGAATGAATAAACGGGATCTCAGGCAAAATTTCTTTGATGCCCCTCTGCATCTTCCATGTGCCTTAGCCATATATTTTCTGCCTCAGCAGACTGAGAGAGAGCTGTCCAGGACACCCACAACCCTGGAGAGGGTTGGCCTGCCAGGCACTGGTATGTCTTCTTCCTCCCAGCAAAAACCTTGCTCAAGATCAGAACCTTTCCAGGCTAAAAATGTGTGACTTGGTTAAAAGTGAATGAGTGACCAGGCTGTCCTAGAACCACAAAGCGAGGTCCATTTGCAAGAGCTTCGGAAATGCCTATAAGCACTGTTTAGCCCCAATTCTAAATTACAGTTGACCCTTGCACAACATGGGGGTTAGAGACTCGGACCCCTCATGCAGTAGAAAATTCATGTGTCCTTTCTGATGGCCCCCCGAACTTAACTACTAATAACCTACTGTCAACCGGAAGACTTACTGAGAACACAAATAGTTGATCAACACCTATTTTGTATGTTGTATGTATTACCTACTATATTCTCAAGATGAAGTAAGCTGGAGAAAAGAAAATGTTATTAAGAAAATCCTAAGCAGCTAAAAAATGCATTTATAGTACTATAATGTATTTATTAAAAAAAATCCATGTATAAGTGGACCCACACAGTTCAAACCTGTGTTGTTCAAGGGTCAACTATATTTGGTTTTCAAACAATCTCAAAAATATGCATTAGACTGACATTATGGATCTATCAACATTTTGCTAAATTAAGCTAATAAGCGCCCTACAAAACCATTACAATGGCATTGTTATTGAATATTAATTTAAGCAATAGTGAAAGCAGTTATTGTAATAACTGCTGGAATGTATATGAAATCTGTATTCACTTATTTATTTGGAGTTCATAGCTCCAAAATAGTGTCAACATTTGAAGCTGCCGGATTATATTGGGCTAAACACGATTAGCAGACATTCCTTGCTGGACGCACCCACCGGTTAAACATAAGCCAGAATCCAACACCAAGTGCAGTTCAGGCATTCCGGAATCAAATACCTAAGGGAAGAAAAATGATAAAATCTCAGGTCTTCTCATTCTTGGCAAGTACTTCTACATTTTTTTCCCAGTGTTAGATTTTAGGGAGAATTCTTACATAGAAGGAATTTCCTGTGAAGTGAGAAATGTCACAGCAGTGTGTTTTCTCCTGACCCCAAGTCAATTCACCAAACTTGCTTCAACTCCCTAATCTGTGGGGATGATTCCTTTATCCTTTTATTTGTCTGTGCTCCTGCTTCCCCGTGTGGGTTGGAAATACGACTGGGTGCCGAGGTGAGCGCCGGCAGCGCCTACACTGGAGAAAACATGGCAGACTCTGGTCAGCTTGGGTGTTTTCAGTGGGGGTTTTGTCAGTTCTTTGTTCGGTGGTTCCCTTTGTTGCACTCACCCCTCTTCTTCCCGTCCCCCCACTCTTTTTGATAGGGCTCTACTGTTCTTTTTTTGTGGTTGTTGAGAGTGGTTTGATCTGGGAGAAGATGCAGTTCCTGGCTTTCTCTTTTGGTGTCTTGATTCTAAAAGGCAACTAAAAAGAAATCCAGATGTGTTGGGGACGGTGGGGGTTTCAGGAGAGTCCCTGCCGGGGTTGTTTTCATGGTCCCCGTGGAACGTTCAGAGCCATAGGCAGAAACCCACCCTCTAGGCCAAGCGTTCGTTCTCAGCTCTTGTCAATTGAGTTAATGGGCCCAAGGGAGTGAATGCTGTTTCAGCTCAGTTCTTTGGCATTTTGTATTTGTCTATTTCTTTCGGAAGAGTCCACTTGCCTTCACCAAATTTGGCATGTAAAATTTACCTCAATTTTTGGTTTATCTCTGATTTTTTGGCTTCATCTAGCACCTTGAATAAAACAATAAATCTTCTGGGGAAAAAAAAAAGAAAAAGTCACTAGGATTCAGTCTCAAACAAATCAAATTGGTGGAAATACCTGTCTTTCACCTGCACAGGGTTAACTCTGACATTGTCAGGTTCTTCTCTATTTTCCAGAGATCTGCATCATTATCTAATGAAACTTAAGGGATTTCCAAGGACTCCACAAATATAGAGGAATTTAAAATAGCTATTTATAGAAAAGAAAACTTAGTTAATTAAAATCGTATTAACTAAATAGCCACAACCGATGACTTACATTTTAATTATTGATGGTTCACGTTACCATGGGCCAGGCCTATATTGTTTCATAATATATTTTAAAAATTAAGCATAGATTAAAAAATAAGTTTCAATAAATTGAAACCACTTTCTCAAAAATTTACTCTGTAAAGCATATAGTTACAAAATACAAAGTTTTTTTTGTTTTGTTTTGTTTTGTTTAAATATTTTTTTTAGAGAGAGCATGAAAGTACATGTGTGAACATGAGCCGGTGGAGAAGCGCAGAGGGAAAGGGAGAGAGAGAATCTTAAGCAGCCTCCATGCCCAGCCCAAGAGCCCCATGCAGGGCTTCATCTCACAACCCTGAGATCATGACCTGAGCCGAAACTGAGTCCAACACTTAGCCGACTAAGCCACCCAGGTGTCCTCAGTACACAAACTTTTATTGTTAAGGGCATACAAGTCTCTCAGAAAGGGAGTTTCATTATATTTTACACCTGAAACTAATACAATGCTGTATGTTAATTAAGGAAGGAAGAAAAGGAAAGGTTCCTAACATCGGAGGTGTATATTGTGGTGAAGAAATTTATAGAATAAAACCTCTCGATGATATATATGTGTAAAATTTCTATTTAGGATAAATGATGTTTAAAGAAATAAACATCATATTATTAAAAGCAAAATTACTTTAAACAAAGTCGTTCAAATAATATTGCACCTGTTCCTGAATGCATATTGAGTGCCTGAGGCTAGAAACCTGAGCTCTGGACAATATATGGGGATAACAGATGTGGTTCCTGAGCAAGAAGAGAAAGATATGACTGCAAAGTGCACAAAGGTCAGACCTACAGTGAAGTCTTGTTATATATAGCACGGACTTCCAGAAGCGATCTGTTTCCCTCACATATGCACAACACACGCTTACATACACACACACTTTTTTTTTCTTTTCCTTTTATGATGTTAAAGCATTTGGGGTTCCTTAATCTCAAATTCCTATTAAATCCTACCTGGTATCCCTCTTCTAATTCACATCCTTCCTTAAGGGTCTGTGTATCTGTTCGAACATTTTTCTATGCACTTTCGAATTATTTTTCCAATTTTAAGTACAATCTACCCCCCCCCCCAACGTGGGGCTTGAACTCAGGACCCCAAGATCAAGGGTTGCAGGCTTCACTCACTGGGCCAGCCAGGCGCCCTTATGTCCTTTTAAATTGGGTCTTGATTTGGGCTGTAAGTCTCTTTGCAAATTCTACCCTGGTGGTCCCGGAATCTCAATGTGCAGGGATCATTAAAGTTATCTGCTCCAGCCTCTGCTCTGTGTGGGATTCCTGACTTAATTTTTCCCTAAAGAAGGATGTTGGGGGTTGGCTTTGCTGCCTAGAGCAGTGGGAACTGCCTTCGTCGCAGGCCTGCCGGGATCGCTGCTGGGAATTCCTCACACTGGATGTCTGCCCTCCCCAAGTCGTTCCTTCTTCTAGTCATCCTGTCGTGTCTCCCCAAGTGACTTCCTCAGCAATAGTTTTCTCTGTATTGTTGACCATGCTCCTTTCTTTCCCCCTCCTCCCCTTCCATCCTTCACCATCCCTTAAAAAGGACTTAAGAAAAACCACACTAAAAGTATTCCTACCAAGTGTTCTAATGTATCTAAGGGTCTGCCACTTTTAGTATAGACCAACTTCCGTTGATACACGAGCACGGACACACACGTACCACAAATACACACACTGCACCATACATGCCATATACACTCACACATACACACATGCATACACCACATACACAACACACAAATACACAATGCATACATGTACACACCATACATACACAATACACATACATCACACCACACACAGAACACAACACACACACGCCACTCGCATGCAACACACATATACCATAGTGCACACACCATATACCCCCATACATATACAACACACCCACCACACACACATGCATACATACCCACACCACACACCATGCACACATGCTTGCACACACACACCATACCACACACCCCCCCCACACCCCCATACACACCCACAACACACATACCACAATACACATATGCTCACACACTCATATACCACACAAACACACACAAACGCATACCCCACATATACACACATATCGGCTCCCTGGGATCTAATTTTGATCCACCATCTCCTTTTGTCCATAAAGAATTTGACATTTTCACATACATCTGGTATTAGTAAAATTTGCAAAGTAATACCAAGGATGATCAACACGTAGCATTCTGAGTCTTAAGGACCTTAGCAGAGACGAATGCCCTTAAGCTCCTAATACCAAGCCTTTGAACAAGCAGAAGGCACCCTTCGCAATCCTCTGGGAAAGGGTTGGGATCCACTGCTCTGATTTCTTCTGAACCCCCATCCTTACTCACAAAGGCCGAAAAGTTAAAACAGAGGTTCACAATGGCAGCCTACCAGCTGAATTGGGCCCTTGGGTACATTTTGTGCAGTCTGCCCTGAGGTTTAAAGATAGTTCAGTTAGTGGCCAGCATTTACAAACAAGGACATTTTACCTAAGAATCTGGGTATCTGTGATTCTTAAGCAAGTAGACACTTAAACAATCCTTGCGCTGTAGTCCTTCTTGGCGGCAGTCGGCAGCTCGACTCCTAGACAACACAAGGTACAAGCTCTCTCTGTTCCCTCCACCATTCACTTTCTCTTCCATCTACTCCCCACCATCCTGCTGCCTTACCTCCTTGGCCCCTAGAGGCAAGGGAGAGGTTCCTCTGATGGAGACACTTGGAGTCTGCTTGCAAACTGATTTAGAAAAACAAAACCTTAGGTGGGTCACAAGCGGTGACTGATGATGGCAAAGATCGAAGGAGACTTTGGAAACATGGATAACATAGAATCCAAGCTCCAATCTGAGCATATTGCTACTTACTGGGGTAAATCCCATGCAAATAATCTATTCGCAAAAAAATGCTAATATCACAAAAACGGAAAATTGGGGGCAACAAAATGTAAGTGAGAGACTACTATGTGCTTCCCGAGCTCCAGTTCCTTTCCCTCCCAGGCAGTGAGCCAGACTGCCCATCTCAGCCTCCCCTGCACTTGGATGTGCCACATGACCTAGAACTTGGACAGAAGAAAGGGTGCCCCCATAAGCTTGACCCCAAAAAGCTTCCCTCACAGTCTTCCCTGTTTTCTTTTGGTGCCCAATCTCCAACCAAATGGAGAGGACACCAAGGACCTAGAAGCAGGTAGAAGATTGGAAGGAGTCTGGGGAACCCACCACCCCAGGCCCATCACACACTCCCAGATCCGACTCCACACTGACTTGTGACTTGAGTAAGAAATAAGCATTTGTATTCCACTGAGACGCTGAAGTTTGGGGCAATGTACATTACAATAGTCAGCCTGTCCTCAATCCATACAGAAGGTTCCTGAAAGCCAACTAGGAGTAAAGTGTTCCAGATGGTAATGATTGCTAATAAGCGTATCTGTGCCACCAACTAGATAAGGACTCACATAGAAGCTCTTTAGTCCTTAATGGGCTAGAAGGCTGCTGCTGCCAGGTTCCAGCTCCCTGCTGAAGAGCAGATGAAAGGCTGTTGCTGTGTTTAGGAAATCTTTTATACAAAATTGCTTTGCGCAGCTGTGCTTTTCCTGCCCAAGTGGAGAGGAATACATAGAGGCAAACCCCATCTGTTTGGGATCTGTTTGGGGACAGTTAATGTGCCTCCAGGCTCCCAGGTAACACATACCTGAAGAGGGGAGCAGGGAGAATATCAGGATGAGACTTAATTTTGCATAAGAATAGCGTCTGAAACCTGCGGCCCCCTAGAGGGATACGCAATTGCAAGTTAGAACTCTTTATTAGTTTAGGACTATTGAAATGTTAGGAGCTTTAAAATTCTGATTTACATTTGCCTTCAACTAGGGACACGTTTTCCCTGTGCAGTCATGGGGACGCCCATTTTCCCAATTGCAAGTTTTCCCTTTTCTGTCCTTGTGTTGGCAACTATAGTGAGGGTTTCTAAGGATTTAGCAATTTTTTGAGATAATCAGTAATAAAGGAAGAGATGATATCATAACTAACTCATTACTTTGGACTTTTTAAAATTTTTGCTCTGCTTGTTGCAGGTTGTGTATGTGTGTGGTTTTTCTTCCTTTAAGATTGTATTTATTTATTTGCCAGAGAGAGAGATTGTGAGTGCACAAGCAGGGGAGCAGCAGGCAGAGGGAGAAGCATGCTCCCTGCTGAACAGGGAGCTCAATGCAGGAATCCATCCGAAGACCTTGGGATCATGACCTTGAGCCGAAGGTCTATGGCCAACCGAATGAGCCACCCAGGTGTCCCTGTTGCGGGTTGTTTGTACTAGAGCATTTAATATAGAACCTTTAACGTTAATGATCTGATTTCCCAGGGACTGGTCCAAAGTGAGAAGTCGGTCTCAAAGTGGTTCCACCTCACAAAATGAGACTTGACATGGTAGGGAATTAAGCCCTGGAAGCAGGGTGAGTTTTGATCTTAAGAAAGGCTGAACGCATTGCAGAGTGACAACCCCAGTGTCCAGTGCCATCCCAGGGCCACAGTGCTGTGGAGTACGGTAGACCCCAAGCTGTTCAGAGGAAGTCCCTTGGTTAAATTATTTTAATGCGTATGCTTGGCCTCTTTGAATACATTGAAGAAGATCAAAACAAAGACATATCTAAGAAAATTACTCAAAGAGGAATAGATAAGGAAAGAGAAAGAGATTCTCCATAAGGTTAGTATAATGGCTTTGTAATGGTCGCCATAACTGAACCAAATCTGTCTCTGGGCTTCCTGCCGCATAAACAAAGACATGACAACTGGAAAGTCCTGCTCCTAGTCAGCGAGGCCGAGTCTTCACTGGCCTCAAATTCCAAAAGAAAACTTTGGATCTGGAACTTCATGTGGGTATCATTGGGGAACATGACTATTTATTTAAACACAAACACACTCGGGGCACCTGGGTGGCTCAGTGGGTTGGGCTGCTGCCTTCGGCTCAGGTCATGATCTCAGGGTCCTGGGATCAAGTCCCACATCGGGCTCTCTGCTCAGCGGGGGGCCTGCTTCCTCCTCTCTCTCTCTGCATGCCTCTTTGCCTACTTGTGATCTCTCTCTGTCAAATAAGTAAATAAATAAAAATCTTAAAAAAAACCAAACAAACACAAACACACTCACAAAACAAAGCCATTGTCAAGCAATATATCATAACTTCAACTCAGTGAAGGTACTTGGCACAGGGGGAAATGCTGGTGATTCCACCACCTAAGACTTTTCCCAGAAGAAGTTTGCTAAAATGCATGCTGAGATTATATTCACTGTTTTCTTTTATGGTATCTAAAGCAGAGTTAGGCATTTAAAGGACGGCTTATTAGGGTATAATACGACAGATACAATTTTAAATGACCCAAGGAGGCTCATTTATGTGATACCAAATATTTGTGAAATATACACTGTCTCTAGAGAAGTGAACACAGACTCGCTGATATTCTATACTTCAATGCATTTACCATTTACTTTGGCAAAATCCCACTGGATTTGGGCAACCCTGTGGCAGGTGGCATTACAGTCATCTGTGACTTAGGCATGTGTAAGGCACATGTCAGGGAACTCACAGTTCCCTGGACACAGTGAAGGAAGAGGCATTGTAGCTTTTTAGGTCAAAGGTTCAAAGACCTGTTTTCAAGCAAATTTAGGTTTTTTTAGAGGCTGAGCAGCTGTTTCCCATATTCTTGGCATAAAAGAATAATAAAAATGACTATTATTCATTGAGCTCTTAATACGAACCAGGTACTTAGCACTTTGCACACAGAATTTCATGATCTGCATTCAATAATGCTGTGGTTTCAATATTATTATCATCTTTTTCCAATGACAATTCTGAGACTTCGTGTCTGGCCCGAAGTTTACAACAGCTAAGGAGCAGAGGAGGAACCCAAGATATCTCCATTTTAAATAACCAGCCCAAGGTCAATCAGATAAAGAGCGGCAGCCTTGCAACTTCAACACAGTTCACACCTGGGCCCACGCTCTTAAGACCTATTTGATAGTTTTCCCTGCCAAAACAGTCCCAAGCCGTAAGAAAATAAGTGTAGTTTAACATAGAGCCTATGACCCAAGCCCAGTGTCTCAGAGCAGCATTCATAATTCTAGCTATGAAAAGGTTAAGGGGAAAGGAAGCAGTACTAGGAAGGATCAGAAGCAAAGCAAGGTAGGAAAATGCCGAACAGTTGTCTCCCTCCTTTATTTTCTAGCTTCCCACCAGCAGGTGAGCTGATGTCAGGCTGGGGTTTGAGGCCAGGATTCTGCTATCCTAAGAATCACACTTTTCTTTGGCCTTCCTAAGAGACTGGATGAGCTGAATACTCCCAGCTCCTTAGTTACTGATAACCCTTCAAGCACGTGTGGACTCTACCTGTGGAATAATCTGGAAGCCTTCCCGGTTAGTCTGTAGATAAGTGAATGAATGTTTGAGAGCCTACAGCTTTTCCATGTCCTCCACGAACATAACTTTTTTTTAAAGTAAGGTTTTTATTGTCTTCAAACAGAGACTTTCTGGTTATTGTAGGCAAAAGCAATCACCTGAACGCAAGGCTGGATTGAAGAATGGATTGTTATCTAAAATTGAAATTTTTCTCCTTGGCTTATCTTCCATTCACATATTTGCTCATTCATTTATTTATTCATCAACCCTTACCGAGAACACCCAGTGTGCACCAGTGAACTTGGAGTGATGTTCTGAGAGAAAAGGAAAGGGAAAAGTGATAATCTGTGAAATAGATCTCTAGGGCCAGGTACCCTGACATGACCCTAACTACGGACAGGGGTGGGGAAGTGTGCTCATGAGGATGTGAGATGGGGGCTGAGGCTATGGAGCAAACCAAAGCAAATCGGATTATCAGCATGCCCATCTGTGGAGATTTTCTGTAGGGAAGGACCCAGTCCAAATATAATGAAATAAGAAGATGGAGAGCCCAAGACAAGACAAATGGGGTATTTACTTGAAGAGGTGATGAGGGTGGGTTGGAGATGAGAAGATGAGAGATGAGACTAGGTACCAACAAACTGAAGGGCAAGTCCAGGCCATTCAGATGCAGAGAATATAGCCCTTTCCAATGCCTTCCTCACAAAATGGTTCTTCTCTTCTTTTGAGGCTGGAAATGTAAAGAAATAAACAGCTCGAGGCGCCTGGGTGGCTCAGTGGGTTACGCCTCTGCCTTCAGCTCAGGTCATGATATCAGGGTCCTGGGATCGATTCATGCATAGGGCTCTCTGCTCTGGGGGTGGGGGGTAGGAGGGTGGGGGTGGGGAGGCTGCTTCCTCCTCTCTCTCTCTCTGCTTGCCTCTCTGCCTACATGTGATCTCTGTCTGTCAAATAAATAAATAAATACATAAAAAGTCTTAAAAAGAAAGAAAGAAAGAAAGAAAGAAAGAAAGAAAGAAAAAGAAACTGCTCCACAGTCATGGCACTTGGTGACTGAATGCAATGTGTGGTGAGGAAGAGAGAGTCAAGAGTGCAAATGTGGGGTCACAGTAAGTTCTGCCTGCAGGGCTTGAGAAGCCTGTGGTACATTCAGGCAGGGTTTCTGGTGAGCAGGTAGATACGCTTATCTGGTGTTGGGAGACACGGATGCAGAAGTTACTGGCCCAAAGGCAGGTCACCTCCTATGGAATGTTGTTCTAGAATAGAGTCCAACTTGATGGCAGGCAATCTGTCCATACACTAGGGAATCTCCAGTTTAGAAAGGTCACTAAGTTCAAATTCCATTCCAGGATTATGATTCTGGGATGCTAGGTCCCAGTTTCCCTTTTGGTTCCTCAAGCCATAGAAAAAGAATTGGTTAAAACATGTCTTTTATACTCTTGGAATTCTCATCTGCTTTCAACGAATTATGTATATAGTTACAGAAGAAATGTTCCCTTCTAAAAATAAGCCTATAAAAATCAGATAAAGAGGGGAATCTAGGTGGCTCAATAGTTTAAGCGTCTGCTTTCAACTCAGGTCATGGTCCTGGGGTCCTGGGATCGTGTTCTGCATCAGGTTCCTTGCTCAGCAGGGAATCTGCTTCTTCCTCTCCCTCTGTTCTCTCTCTCTCTCTCTCTCCCTCTCTCAAATAAGTTAAAAAAAAAATCCAAATATCAGATAAAGCAAATAGTCTACATCATTTCCTGTAGGTGTTTTTGGTATTTCACCCAAACCAGGTCAAAATAAACTCACATTAAGAAATCCGACCCTTCGCTCTCCTATGTTTAATCCCTCTTGTCATAGAAATTCCTGGTTTGGGGAGAGATAGTTCACGGAAAGTGCAGATGCTTATTCATTTGAATGACCAGATCTATGGAACCTCATTCTGGGCAGGGAAATGTGGACAAGCCATATAAATTCTTGTCAAGCACAGCTAAGGAGGGCAGACAGAAATGCTGCCCTGAAATCACCTGTTAGGAAGGCAATTCCTGCGTTTGTGCCCTGGCAGGTCCCTACAGTCTCAGACTGAAACAAACATTGCAAAGGAGAAGCCCTGCCTTTTACATAATTCCTGCAGAGCAGGAATCTCATTAACAATTGCTAAGAAACAACGCATGGGAACTGTTCAAGATTCATTTATATGTCAAAATGTTCCTGACTTTTGGGTTAAAAATGAATAAACTCTAAGCCAGTGAAGTGGGCAGAAAAACATTTCTGTTGGCAATTTTACACTGCTTCCTCCTTGCTTGTTTCTCTCTCTCTTTTTCTAGACTTGTCTTTCTATTCTGTGAGATTTGCTACCACTTCTGTAAGCAAGCCAATTGGAGGAATGGACTACCGATGGCTTTGGGACATACCTTCCTGGGTAGAGCCTGGCCAGGGTGCTGCTGTAAGTAGTGTAAACCTCTGGGCTCAAACTCTGGCCAACGTCCCTGCTCCCATGTGTGCTCGTCCAGACCTGGTCTCCCACCAGCAAGGTACCAGAGGAGCTTGTCACCCTGGGGTCCTGGGATCGTGCCCCAGCATGGCCTGAGCTCCAGGGTGGTGACCAGGCTCTGCTTCTTTCCCCAGTTGGAATCCTGTCCCTGAATCCATCTTCCTGAGTTTTAGCTACTTCCTGCTCCCACCATGCATGAAACCCTGTCAGCAAGATCCCATAGGCAGTTTGCTTAGGAGCTGTGGCTGAGTAGCCTCCCCCTAACCCCCGCTCTGGAGAAGAGCTTGGACTCTCTCCAACCAGGCTCTATCCTGGAAAGCTACCTTCCCCATCAACAGCACCACCAAAATGAAAGAAAGGATCTTTGCCTCCCCATCCCAATGTCCAGGATGTAAGGGTTGAAGGATACATTAAGTCCAAAAACCAGACTTGTGATTTAAAGGGCACTTTAAATCTAAAGAGCCTGATTGGAGCACCATTCTTCTTCTTCTTCTTCTTTTTTTTTTTTTTTTTTTAAGATTTTCTTTAGAAAGAGAGAATGTGCATGTGTGAGTGAGGGGAGGAGCAGAGGGAGAAGGAGAGAGAGAATCTCCAGCAGACTTGACACTGAGCATGAGACCCACATGGGACTCGATCTTCTGACTCTGAGATCACGGCCTGAGCTGAAATCAAGAGTCTTGTGCCTAACCAACCCAGCCATCCAGGAGCCCTTTGAGCACCATTCTATAAGGGATATTACTTACTGAAAAGAGATTCCATACCAGTTGCTCTTTAAAGAAGGAAGAAAGATAGGACGCCTGGGTGGATCAGTTGGTTAATTGCCCAGCTCTTGTTTTCAGCTTTGGTCATGATCTCATGGGTCATAGGACAGAACCCCTGGGCAGTGCACACTCTCAGCAGAGAGTCTCCTGGAAGATTCTCTTCCTCTGTGATTCTGAAAGCATGTGCACGCCAGATTTTTTTTTTTTTTAGATTTTTTTTTAATCTCAAAAAAAAAAAAAAACGTAAAGAATGAAGAAAGATCAAAAAGATGCAAAAACAGGAGCTGTTGTGAAATCACCTTGTCAGATCATGTACAATAAGACACTCTCTTCTCGCTCTATGCCACCATCCTGATCAAACAAATCTCAGCTTTTCTCTACATGGCTTCTTTTGATCTCTATATTCACAAAGAAGGCACTTGATGGCTTAGTCCTGGCTGGATCCTTGTGATGGGTTTCTCCTTTGGGTAATGTGCTCACCATGTCTGTACATCTATGGTCATCTGTCCCATCTGTGTGTGCCAAGCACTTCTTCTGTCTTCCCCACTAGCTGCAGCAGTCTTTCTAAAAACAACTTTGTTCTGACTGCTATCCTGCTTAGTGTCATTGGATAGGAAAATAGCACCCCTATTCCTATACTCTTTTCCCCTTTCCCCCAAAGCCCACGTGGCCAAGGGCCCTATTCTTGGCCTCCACTCAGGCCTGCTGTGGACCTCAACTCAGAGCAGAATGAGTACAATGACCAGCTATGTCTTCCTGTTTCAAATGACTGTCATTCAGTGCCTACAAAAGAGATTCTTTCTCTGGGAACTAGACCAAAGGGTTAATTGAGAAATGAAAAATGATTAAAGGAATCCTAACAATAAAGTGTATACAGTTTGAATATACAATATCCTACTTAAGTATACACTTAACTTTCCATACAAACACTGTAGACGTTGTATGATGTGGGTCTCGGATGATCTCTCTCTTGCTGAAACAGTCCATTAAGTGCAGCAAAGGAAACTGGGCCTCTGAGTGTTAGCTAGACTTTCCTCTGTGTTCATGACTCTGCCCACCTGGTTCCGTCTCCCTGCTGATAAGCACGTGCCTTGGGCCTGCTTACCAGCCCTGGGGATGCCTTGTCTCTCACATTGTGATTCCTCAGTACTCAGATGTGAACTACAACCCCTTCATCAACCATTCATGTACTTTTTAGCTACCTAAGACTCTACACGCGATTAAGCAGCCCCTGAAAATCTCACCCTTAACTGCATTTGTTCCCACCAAATGAGTCTCAGCAAAATGTTCGCTGGAGCCGTGTGTTACGCACGAGTAGATTCTCTGCTTTCAGGCTGGACTCTGTTTTACAATTCCACGGTCCTGACACTTTTGGATGGGGGTAAAGGAGGTCAAATGGGTGAAGGGGGTCAAAAGGTACAAATTTCCAGTTATAAGATAAATAAGTCCTAGGGATGTCATGGATAGTACCATGGGTGTAGCTAACAATACTATATTGTATGTTTGAAAGTTGCTAAGAGAGTACATCTTAAAAGTTTTCATCACAAGTTGAAAAAAAAATTGTAGCTTTGTGTAGTGATAGATGTTATCTAAAAGTCTTGTGGTGATCATTTTGCAATATAGCCCTATATCAAATTATTATTTTGTTCATCTGAAACAAATACGATGTTTTTTAAAAAGCTAATACAATGTTATTTGTCAATTAGATCTCAATTTAAAAAATTAATTTTTAAAGGAGAGAGAGAGAGGCTTTGTAAGAACCAATGATGATAATGTACATGCTCCTGAGAACCAATAAAAATATTTTAAGGGTAACATATACTTATTGTAAAAAAATGAATAAAAATGCACTCAATCCTAAAACAAAACAAAACAAAACAAAAAAACCAAAAGCAAAATAAAAACAAAAGCAAACAAAACCAGAAACAAAACAAAACAAAAAAACCCAACAAACCCAATCCCCCAAAACTTCTTGATCCTAATATTCTGAGATCCACTATCAGAAATAGTCCCTGGGCCTGGCAACCTGAGACTTTGCCACTGAATCATTTCCCACCCAGGCTTTTCAGGCCTCCGTGGAAATCAGTTCGCTGCGGGATCCCGGAAATCTGCTGCTGGGCGCACGCTGAGATTTGTCTGTGCGGGAGCGCGCGTGGCTCCCGGGCTCCTGGAACCGTGGGTACCACGGATATCGTTTCATCTTCTCTTCTCTCTTTTTAATTTCCCAAAGCATAGTGAATCCTTCAAAGACAGTAAGAAACAAAACGTGAATAACTAAATGTTTGTATGTTCTAAACCGCATGTAACCAAAACGAAAAACACCAGAGCAGGAACCTTTTAGACGCCACCTAACACACTCCTTCTGTGTCCTTTATTCAGTTAAACCGCGTCTTCAAAGAGAATGCCAAACACATACCTGTTTGACAGTTTGAGTGCTATCATTTTTTTTAAAGATTTTATTTATTTATTTGACAGACAAAGATCACAAGTAGGCAGAGAGGCAAGCGGAGAGAGAGAGAGAGAGAGGAAAGCAGGCTCCCCGCGGAGCAGAGAGCCTGATTCGGGGCTTGATCCCAGGACCCTGAGATCATGACCTTAGAGGAAGGCAGAGGCCTTAACCCACTGAGCCACCCAGGTGCCTCTGAGTGCTATCATTTTAATGCAAAATATCATAGCTTTTATTTTTTTAACTGAATGATCATCAGTTAAATTCTTAACTGACTTCATATTCTACCACCAAGTATTTTTTCAAAGGCAAATACATGTATGATAATGAGAAAGCGTACCTTGAAAATAAGGTTGGGTTTTGTTTTGTTTTGTTTTGTTTTTTTCGTTTACAGGAAAATGCTCAGAAACATTGCTATGCCCCTGCCAGAAAGGCATTGTAGCAGGATGAAAGTCTCCATGTTAGGAATCTGTTTTAGGCCAGATCTTTAAAAATCAGAACCTAAGGCAAAGCTCTTGTGCCAATGTTCTATTCGTGAGTGCGATCTCAGGGCAACAAGAATGCAAGGAAGGAAGGACTGACTGCGAGTACAAAGTGGTATACAGCCGGATCAGCTGGAGCTTCTCAAAAAAGCCTAGTTGCTCACTCTGTTGCATAGGATACAGACAAGATGTTGTTTGAAGTCTCTGTGTCCATCGGGGATAAGAAAGGCAAACATCTGGGCGCCTGTGCAGCTTCAGTTGGTTAAGCGTCTGCCTTCAGCTCAGGTTGTGATCCCGGGGTCCTGGGATTGAGTCCTGTGTTGGGCTCCCTGTTCCATGGGGAGCCTGATTCTCCCTGTGCCTCTGCCTCCCTCTCTCTTTCTCATGAAGAAATAAATAATATCTTGAAAGAAAGAAAGAAGAAAGGAAGGAAGGAAAGAAAGAGAGAAAGAAAAAAAGAAAGAAAGAAAGAAAGGCAAACATTCTTATGGGTCGGCTTTTCCTGAACTCTAGATTGCTCCCATGTGGTCTTATTTCCTTGCAGTTCCAAGTTGTGGGGCTTATCCCCTCCAGCAGCTGCTGGAGACCAGCTCTGCCTTGGGTCCAGGCGAGATCCACGTGGAGCTGTGGTGGCTCCCACAATGGCAGGTACAGTAGGGACCATGCTTCTACCTGGCCATGGTGTCCCAGGAGCACCTGGAAGGATCACTGGCATCAGAGACAATGACGGGGCCATGACGGGGCCGCCCCAGCGCTGCAGGACTGTGGGAACACTATGAGCTCCTGTGGGAGCCAAGCAAGCCTCCCAGTGGAGGCCTAGGATCCAGCAGATCAGGGCAGGGGTATAAACATGGTCTGACACAGGAGCTGAGGAGGAAATGGGTAATACTGAGCCCTGGCTTTTGGCTCTGTGACTTCAAACAGGTCAGGTGACCTCTTGCCCTGGTCACTGCATTTGTGAATCCTCCAAAGGGGAGGAATAACCTTAAGACTGTCTCTTTGTGAAGAAACAGGGTTGGTAGATCTCAGACCCCAAGACACATAATAAGCTTATCTCCTTTAGCACTACAAGGATCTACAGTACGCCAGTCTAACATCCTCATTGCCCACATGAGAAACAGTAACAGAGGAAGGTTTAGGTCTTTTAGTTCTATCTCATAACACGTACAGTTGGCAGAGAGCTTTCACACATACTATCTCATGGGACACTTTACACAGCCCTAGAGGTGCATACCTCAGCTAGCCCTGCCTCCCACTAGAGATGCAGTCTTTGCATCTCCACTCGAAAGCTAATGATCTTTCTATTACACTATAAGTCCCACTTTTCATGTATCTGCTTTCCGCTCAAGAAGGCATGCCTTTCTAAGGCATTCTCATCAGCCCGTACTTTGTTGTCTAAGAAGCCCAGTGATTTTCTTTCCATTAATGCTCTCAGTACTCAGTAGATGACACATCCTATAAGTATTTTGGATGACACTACTTTAAGTATTTTGGACAATGGGCTTGATTTATGTTCTCTGGCAGGGGTTGGGGCAGGGGGGAGGGGGCTGGCCCAGGCGGTGGTAATTCCGCAGGCCAGATTGTGACAGAAGGATTACCTGTAATTATTGGCACAAGTTACAACGTGTTGATAATGACGGTCCCAAGCAGGATGCCAAGAATCAGAGTTAGAGAATCATACTTGGAGATCAAATGTGCCATCAGGTCTATCAGGGTCCGAGATAGAATTCAATGGCCAAGGGATCATGAAGGAAGAGCCCAAGGAATAAAGGATTGAAACAAGGGAGGGAGGGAAATCTGGATACCAAGATGGGATGATGATGGGTTTTTGAGCCTTTTGAGGCTGAGTTGAGCCTTTAGTGAGCCAGCCATGGAACAAAAATAGTGTGTTTTCTGCTGCTTGGTGGAAAATTCCAAATTTGATAATTATTTGCGAAGGGGTTACTTTGGCTACAGAATTAAAGGCTCAGCTCTTAAAGCTTGTGTTTCATAAGGAAATAAAAAATGCGTACACTGTGTACATTAATGAATCACAAGATGGTATAAGTTAAGTATAACATGAGTAGGATAAACAACATATTCTAATTATTCACAGTGATAAGAGATCTGAACTTTGAATTCGAAACCCTAGGTTTTCGAAGGGAAGAGCATCACATTTTGCGAAGATTTTTCTGGAGACAGCATACGTAACAGATCAAGATAAAGTGACTGAGACAGAGAAATCCCTTAGAAGATTATGGTACTAGTCCATATATGGTAACAGAAGGGTTTAGTAATATAAGTCATAGCAATAGAAATATTTTGGATAGACCCATTTAAGGTTGTCCCTCAGATTTTTTCTTTAAATAATAATATCAAAGATAAAATACATTTGTTTCATTAAGTTCACACCCCACTGAATATCCTTTAAGCCATCTCTCTTTATATACTGGTCGAGCTTTGCACAGAGGGTCTGGAAATTGGAAGGTAAGGTGCTACATAAGAGGAAACAATTATAGGAGGAGATAGTACGGTAAAATATTGGTGCCTGCATGAGTGTTGGAACTGGACACATCTGAGTTCAAACTTGTTCACCAGTGTATAATCTCGGGCAAGTTACTGAAAATATCTCTAAACCTCTGTTTCCTCATCTATAATATGAAAATAATCTTTCCCTAGTGGTATTTAGGAAGGATTTAAATGCAACCACATAGTAGCTATCTCTAGACAGCCAGCACTACAGAAATATAGCCTATTGTTACCATGAGACCATTTAAAAGAAAGTGTTATTTTCTATGATAATGATACCCCTGGAAGGTCATCTGGAAGGTTACTGCATGTACAGACCTCTTTGGATGTCCACAGAGCATGGTGGTGCTCTGGTCCTTATGCACGGTTGACGCTGTCCTCAAAACAAATCTTGCATCCATCTATTTCATGTTGTGAACATTAGGTTTTTAAAAAAATTTTTAAAAAGATTTTACTCATTTATTTGACAGAGAGAGAGATCACAAGTAGGCAGAGAGACAGGCAGAAAGAGAGAGAAGCAGGCTCCCCGCTGAGCAGAGAGCCCTATGCAGGACTTCATCTCAGAACCCTGAGATCATGACCTGAGCCAAAAGCAGAGGCTTTAACCCACTGAGCCACCCAGGTGCCCCACGAATATTAGTTTTAAATTATAGTAAGTTCCTCATTTTTATACTTGAGGTTAAGACTTGTTAACTCAATTTAACATACATAGAAATGCAAAGCAAACATTTAAATCCACAAATCCACATTATACTTCTTAGGACAAAGCTCTAACATTTAAAAAAGAAATAGTTTTGGATTACCAGGCACAAAAGTGTAGGCTTATATTTTAGTATCTTATTTTTTATTTTTGCATTAAATGTCTTTCTTTTTAAACTTCAGTATCTTATGGAAGCAATGTCTTCTCCATGTGTCTGTGTGAATGTGTGTCATACATAGTTTTGGCGATTAGTTCTGAGACACATCTGAAAATAATAAGGCCGCAGAGAACGTGAAAGAGGATTACTTATTTCTCTTCTGGTTTCATGTGACTAAACCCAATCAAGAAAATTGCATCCATCCTGAAAACACTTTGATGCAGAATTTTGGCTTTGATGGAGGAGGGGGACACATTAAAGTCAAGAGAGACAGGGGCTTGGGAACAGAGTCTTTAAGAACTGTTGGGTGTTCTGGTCTGTGACCCACGATGACTGAGTATGATAGGTAGATAACAGAGTTCAGTGGCCCCATTTGGTGTTCCTTTATTAGGAAATGTTTATTCATTTTTCCTCTTCATTTCTAGTCCCCTAAACTGGCTTTAAATACCAGTGCCTGTATCCCCACAAAGACAAAAACTCTCAGATTAATATCAATCGGAGACTACTGAACTATTTAGTTTTATAAGGCAGTTTTAGAATCCATCCATAAAACAAAGAAAGAATTACCTGCAGGAACCTACAACTTCTTAAATGTCAAAATCTCCTCCTGGATAAAAAGAAGGAAGAAAAACTCCAACACAGAAAAAACATTTGGACCAACGAACCACCACCTCCTATAATTTCATGGTAGTGATCAGCATAAGTGCTACCTGTCACAGGTGTCATGTGATATAAAATAACTATCATTTATTTTGGCAACTTCACTGCTAATATTCCAGGGAGTGGTTTGTCATCTGCGTTCCAATGGGAATAAGATAAAAAACATCAGTTTGAAGTTAGTGAAAATAAAATTACAATTTTTTTTTCAGAAATAAAGAAATCAATAAATTGAACTAAGTCAAGGAAAACTTCAAATAGGATGGCCAACATGTTGGTTTCTAGCACATGTCAAGCCTGTACATTTATTTCAGATCCATTGGCTCAAGTCTGTGGGGACAGGACAAAGAAGACAAGAACAACAACAAAAGGAACTCCCTGCAAAGGCCTGGCTTATTCAAGAGCTCTGTGAACACTGAGGATGAAATTTAATGGTCTGTGACTCCTCTAAGCACAGACCACCTAGTTAGCATCGTTGAATGCCTTTGATTAGCTTGGCCAGGAGAAGTAACCTACTGAACCCTGAGTAGATGTGGCAGACAGAAATCTAAACATCACTGAAAGCAGCGAAGTCATAGGCATTAACCTTCCACAAATATTTATTGAATATCTGGCAGCCTAGGGCCTCTCATTCCAGGAGGCTCTGACAAACTAAAGGAGGGAGCAAGAGAGACACGCATGTGACCAACCGCAATTTATTTTCACAAGCAGTGTACTGAAGAACAAAGAACTAGGAGAACACTTCAAAAGACGGCAATCTCTTCTGACAGGGGAGTTGGAGTAGTCTGGAGGAACTCACAGAGGTGGTGATGTTCCAGGAAGACCCTAGAAAGTAAAGAAACCCACCCAGCACAGTCAGGTGGGAGGGACGTTTTATGTGGGAGTGAGAAGGGCATGGACAGAATGGGGCAGCAAATGGCATGTGGCACCAGAGGGGACGGAACATGAGGGGTGGTGAAAAGGGAGGGGAGTAAAAAGTGACATTGCAAACCTGTTCTGAAGGAGCCCGAATGCCATGCCAAGAAATGTGGGCATTATTCTGGAACTATCATGAAATCATTGGATCATTCATTCAAACAATATTTTAGAGGACCTACCATGTGTTAAGTAGAGGTTTTCCTCCCATCAGAAAGTATAGCATTCCTGTGGTATCCAGATAGCATCAAGTATGGAAGCAACTGCCACTTGCTTTTTATTTATTTATTTATTTATTTGATGCGAGGCTTGATCCCAGGGTCCTGAGATCATGACCTGAGCCAAAGGCAGACTCTTAACCAACTGAGCCACCCAGGCACCCCATAAATGCCACGTTCTAAAAGTGAAAATCCTCTACGGATTTTTTTCATTAGCAGAAGCAGGTATTAATGTAGGCATCTTGTAAAAACAAAATGGTGTAAGGCAGCTTTCAGATAGCAGGGAAATCTGTACTATGTTAGCTTCTGAAGAGTAAAAGAAAGAGAAAGGACAGATTTTTCTCGAGGGGTGCATAACCTAACAGGGAGAAAGGCAGGCAAACAATCCCTACACAGCAAGTTAAATACTAAGGCAGACGTGGAAATACCGGGGACTCCGGGAGACAAGACCAAGTCGGGAAAACGCAAGGGAATCCTGACAAGGGCTTCCCTACGAAGGCCGTTTCTCTGCGAGTGCCCAGAACTATTGTGTTATGGACACACAGACTCACTGACTCTTGCAACAACCACCCAAGGTAGGGGCTCCTGTATTATTAATCCCATCTATGGAGGCTGAACCCGGAACAGTGTGAGTCGCCAGGCCCTAGGGTTGGTAGGCAGCAGAGGTAGGCTTAGAAGCTGACAGTCTGGCATAAGCTTGTATGTTTAACAACTTCGCTGTTTCATCTCTGAAGGGAAAACTTCACTTGATCAGAGGCTCCTAGGGTGAGAAAGCAGAGACCTCTGAGTTGAGGTGGTTGGAGGAGCGAGAATTCTGAGGGCCCAGGCCGAAGCCGCACAGGGCCTGGGGGAGGACAGTGAGTGCAGCTCAGCCTCTGGGGCCAGGACACGGTGGAAGGGGGTGAGGGGTGGAGGGTGGGGAAGTGCCAGGGTGGCCCCTGAGATTTGGCACCAGGCCAGAGCTAGACTCTAGGCTCTAAGCAGCATCTGTCAACACGGTCAAACTCTAAGAGTATTTTTGGGACAATCATTTTCTAACTTGATATTTATTTATATGTTTTCAAAGTCCTAATTGTTCTCTTTCTCATACCATGCCAACCCAGAGCCTATCTGTACCTTCCATGTTGGAAGATGGCATCAGCGATGTTGTCTGTGACCTGCGCCCACCCAGGGAGCAGAAGATCTCCAGCCTCACCCACCTGACCTCAGCGGCTCTGCGGCATGTGGCTCTTTCCACCTCAGCCACTCCCTGCAAAACTCGCAGCCACTCTGCCTGAAGGCCATTTGGCCTCTAAGCTTTCTCCCAAGGCCTGAGGCTCACTGGGTCTGAGGTACAGCCTAGCAGTGTGTGTTGGGGGAACCCAGAGGCAGATAGGGTAGGTGCATAACCACCCCACCTCAGGCCCTTTAGGTGGGGGAAATTCTGATGTGTTTCCTGCATGCTCCTGGGGACCTGACAGGGTTGAGTCCCCCATGCCTCTCTGTCATGGCATGAGCCCATTGTTCATTGGTTCTTCTTCCTCTGACCTATTCTCCAGCTCCCTCAATCCTCTCTGCTGGGACCACCTCCAGGTAAACTTAACCTGCACCAAATCCTCATTTCAGGCTCAGCTTTCAGGAGACCCAGACTAAGACTATTTCTTTAAATCCTGTTGCGTTTCCTCCTTTCAGCTTTTTCATCATGACCGGCTCCACGGGTTCTCAGGCTGCCACAGTAGCCAATGAAGGGGGGCTTTAAGGTATTAGTGACCTAAAAGAAAATGACATCCACCCCTTTTAGACAGAGGAAGAAAAAACTGTCGGTGGTTTTTAAGTATTTGTGTGGAGATTCATTTCCATAATTTTCTGCCCGGACCCTTGATATTCCTATTCCTAAAATAAAGGAAAGGAAATGGAAAATACTACTCCATTTGTCATAATCCGAGGAGTTTGTAGCTACCGCACAAATCCCACCCTGTCCTGACCTCTGGGTGAGCTGCTGTGACTACCCAGAGCAAGGGGTTCCACCAGATTTGAGGATCTGAAGATTTGGCAAATATCTTTACTTTTACCTTTCCCCCATTGAATTGTAGGTTTTCCTTCCTTCCTTCCCTTGCTTCTTCCCTCTTTCCTTCCTTCCTTCCATTTCTTCTTTCTTTCTCTCCCTTTCCCTCTTTTTCCCTTTTCCCCTTCTTTCCTTTCCTTGCACTTTAAATCTAGGCCCTAGGCCCCTCTAAACCCCAATATTCTTAATATTGTGAGAGTGTGTGTGTGTGTGTGTGTGTGTACAAGGCAGTTGGTGGGGAGTCTGAGAGCCAGGGAAGGCAAGCCTGCTCTTTGGTCCTCACTTCCTGATTGATTATAAATTCAGGATGAAAGGAGGATCAGAGAAGATGACCTCGATGAATTCTTACGAAATCCTATGACGGGAACACCATCTCAATAGTGAAGTAAAGTAATAATGAGGGAACACTAACATCTCAAAGAACAAAACTAAATTGTCATCTGCTGAACATAAAAGAGGCTTGGAAGCAGTAGCCAGGAATTAACAGAGCCTTCCAAAAAACAGGTTGAAGGTTTAAAAAGGGAGTACCCCAAAACATGGTAGAATCCCGAGATGGCTCTAACCATTTCTGTTAGGACCTAGCCCACAGCCTGTTCAGAAAGAGTCTTGCTCCTAACCGGCCCTCAGCTCATTCCTGCTGATGTGCTAAGTGATGTTAGCAGGGAGAGTTAACTTAATGAGGAACTTTTAAACATCAAAAAACCTTGAAGATCAGAAGAAACAAGGAGCTAATGGAGTGAATCCAGGCATGGTGACAGGCATGGGACAGATAACTTGAGAGAGAGGAGTTTTCATAGCATCATTAAGTCTACATCATGGAGAGGGCCCCTAATCTGGCTCCTTGTAATACCAGCCCCCCACAACCACTGTCAATTTTCTGCTTGATGAGGTGGGGCATGAGAAAGCAAATTATTTAATTGGCCAACACCTGCACTTACCCACAAAAACCTCAAGAACTTCATGGAAAGACAAGCATATTTCAATAAGACACGGTGAAGCTTGAAAATAAAAGCAAGTCTGCTATTTTCCTATATTGAAGGTGAGTTCACATCAGAAGCCCCTTCCTGGGGATGGGATGGCTGAAGACAATCCATATTCCTGGGTTGGGGGTGAGGGGAATAATGATTTATCCTGAGACCCAAAGCACTAAAGGTTTCCTTTGGACAAGGATGCTTGTGGCAACACCTATCAGGGCCTTAAAAAAATAATAAAACTTCACTTACAAATAAAGGAGAAATAAAGTGATGTTAAGGTGCTTGCTTCAGAACAATAAAATTAAAACATTCAATCTGATGGACTTAAGATGAACATAGAAGAGCCTTCCATCCTTGTTCTTGTTTTGTTGGTCCAGGTAGGATAGATTACTGGGAAGAAATATACTGAAAAGCCTCTTCCTTCTTATTTTTTTTTTTTTTCATATTGGAGGAAGGAAAAAAAAAGACACATAAGGAAATTTGGTTTCAAACATTCACAGGAATAAGTATCAGTTAGTTTGTGGTGAATAACAAGCAATGCCAGAAATTAGTGGCTTCAACCATCCACCACTTATGCAGCCTTATGATTCTGCAGGTCAGTGGTTTGAGCTCATCTGGGGGGCTCTTCTGGTCTTGACTGGGCTCACTTGTGTGTCTGTGGTCAGCCGTGAGATAGGTAGATTTTAGGGTTACCAGCTGGGCTGACAGAGGCAAGAGCAGGATAGTCTGAGCATACACACAAGGAGGGGTGAAGAACTCTGTCCTTTCCCACACTCGAACCCAGACACTATGCTATGCCTGTATAAGACACAAAAATCCCGAAGGTGAAAAAGAAGACATCAGCATTATGGCTACTTCATGACCTCCATTCTCCTGGAAGAGAATCAGTTCTAAAAAAGCCTGTTTGTGTTTCCTTTCTCCAGCCCGACATTGCCTTAGTATGTAATATTATGAAAAATGACACCTAATAAGCATAGGATATTATATAAAATAATACTTCTAACGTGTTTTTGTCTTCTTCCTATGACTCTACCACTATCTTCCCAGTCACCTTCACCTTGAGTCACAGCTGGACGATCACTGGAGACAAAAGGATCACAATGAAAGAGCAACGTGTCTAATATCCTGCTAGTGATGGAGTTATTCACTCAACACTCAGAAAATATAAACAATTTCCCCAAAGTCAGTTAGAGATGAGAATAGTACTGGAACTCCAATTTCCTTTCCGTTTTTTCCTCCCTTTCTCTTTCTTCCCTCCCTCCTTTCTTTCTTTTTTTCTTTCTTTCTATTATTTATTTATTTTTTTGGAACTCCAATTTCTCGATTGTTTTTTTGATACTCTATTTCCACACCCCCCCCATACTGTGTTCTTTACACCTGATTGCCTGGATGGCTTTTGCCAATAAGTCTGATGAATCGGTTGGTTTTCAGATGGCCAGAGTATTCATGAACAGTGTACTATCTGAAAAAGAGTGCTCTGCTAGAATAAGCAAGATCAGCCCGCAAATCAGGACCTCCCTACTATGCTCCAGGAGCCTCTTGCTGCTGGCTGTCTTCGGGGACTCCTGCTGGCGTTCGTCCCCCCGCCCCCCTTCCTGGTGGCTGTACTTCTTGAGGAGGTTTAGGGGCAATGTCGCTGGCAGAAGAGTCCATGCCTTGAACTCTGTTGTTAGTGGCCCTAAAGATTAGTTTGGGTTGAAGAAAAAAGAAAACCCCCAATAACAGTTCTATAAGCATCGTTCTCTCCTAAAACTCTTCTCACGTCACGGAAGTTGAGTTAGCTGAATGGGGCCAGAAAGGCAGCTCTGCAAATTCCTTACAGACCCCGGTTGCTTCTTTCTGCTTCTCTCTTCATCTTTAGGTTATCACTTCTGCCCTCAAGGGCATTACAAGGCTGCTGAAGCTTCAGCCATCACATCTGCCATCCAAGTAGTGAGAAGGCAGATGGAGGAAGGAGGAATATACTTCCTAGTATAGCTTCCTCTAAGCACCCTTCTTGGATGTCCCATCCAACATTTCATCTTACTCCTTCAGGGCTTGGTACAACACTACACCTTGCTATAAAGAATCTGGGAAATATAGTCTCATTTGGACACATCCCTAGCCTGAATAAAAGCAGGCTTGTCTCACAAAAAAGATGAGATTGACATTGGGTAGGGGCCTGTCAGTCTCCCACACTTGCTCACCAAAGATAGCCAGACTCTGGTGAAATAAAATGTTGTTTCTCCTCAAAACAGTATTTCCCTCCTTGTGATTAGGGAAGGCCCCTGCACTTGTAGTAGGCAGTCAGAAATTCTATCTGGTGACAGGGCCAAAATTTCTAACAAAAGATGGCAACAGGGCTTCTCTAGAGTTCTGTGTATTTAAGAGGGTCTTTTTTTTTTTTTTTTTTGAACTAAAATACATGTGAGCTCATGAGATTTCCTCCCCATGAATTTTCCTTAACTTTCAACATTTAAAAGTAAATTTTGGTAAAAATGAAATGAGAATAATGTTATTAAAGCAATGCAAAATTCTAATGTAGTCATCAGAAGATGCAAACTAAAACAGAAAAATTAACAATAGTAAGTATTAATAAAGATTGTTTATTCATAGTTGCTCCAGGAAGCAGCTGGAACTCATGTGTTGCTAATGGCAATGTGAGGAGGTACAATTTCATGAAATTGGCGATTTAAAAAAAATTGGTGACTTTTAATCATGAATCCCTGGCAATCTACTCCTTCACATCCAACCCAAAGAACTGAAAACATATATTAGCACAAAGGTTTGAACTCTAGTGTTCACAGCAACATTATTCACAATAGTCCTAAACTGGAAGCAACCCAAATGTCTGTGAAGAGATCAGCAGATAAGGAAATTATAGTATATTCCTGCCACAGAACACTACTCAGCACTAGGAGTGGATGACCTGCTAAAATAAACAACAACATTAGTGAGCCTCCAAATTTTAAAAATACGTGAAGCAAAAGAAGCCGGACACAAAACGAGTACATACCATGTTATTGTGTTTCTCAGATATTCTGGAAAAGGCAAAATTATAGGGAGAGAAAACAGATCAGTTATTACAATGGGCCAGGGCTTGAAGAGATTTACGACAAAGGGGAACACTGTTCTACACCTTAATGGCGTTGGTGATTACACGGATGAATGACTTGCCAAAAGCAGGTGAAGTGAGTGCATTTATTGTATGTAGATCATGTCTCCATAAAATTGATTTTTTAAAAGATTTTATTGATTTATTTGGGGGAGACAGAGAGAGAGCATAAACAGGGGGGAGGGGCAGAAGGAGAGGAAGATGCAGCCTCCCCGCTGAGCAGGGAGCCTGATGTGGGGCTCGATCCCAGGACCCTGGGGTCATGACCTGCACCAAAGGCACACACATATAGACTGAGTGTGCCACTGACTGACTGAGCCACATAGACACCCCAGTAAAACTGAGGTTTTAAATGACATGAGGATATCCCAAGAGGTCATTACCCATTTACCTCCAGGGAGCTTTATGTGAGGAAGTCCTTCTGTGTCCGCCCTTGGGACCACCCTCGCCCTATCAGCTCTGGGGCCTCGGATTGCTGAGGACCAGGGGAACTTCGTCTTCTGCAGGAGCTGGAAGCAGTGCAGGTAACAACTGAATTCCATATGTATTTGAGAGTGGTTAATAGGACAGAAAAATCCTTTGGCTGAATAAATGGGAAATTAACCAGTGTCTGTCTGAGAATGAATTGTGCTATGTCACAATTATAGATGCTTTAAGTATCTAGTGAGACTTATTAAGAGCAAGACTGTAAAACACTGGGCATAGAAGTGGCTACCTGAAGCAAGGTAGATAAACAGGCTCAAGTCTGTCTCCAGGAAGGCTCCCCAGACTTCACGGGACCCGCCTCACATAGCCTCCTCACTCCTAGATCCTACGTACTGTGTCCAAATGGGGGTAGTACCAGCTTCCAGAAAAATGTCTGGAGAAATTAGCTGTTTGCTTTAAACCACTCCAACTGTCTTTGCATATACACTTAGGAGATAAGTAAAATCCGTATTACTCCTGGAATGCAGGCAAGCTTGTGGTATAAGTTAAAAGCAATTACTATGATAACATGGATGCGGGAATGGAAATTATCTTAATAAATGTGTGGTTTTGATTAATTATATCAGCATTTCTGTAGGCCCCACAAGATCCCACACGCTTGGGAAAGGCTGCATATTCTGATGCCCTCTTGGAGATCCACAAAGAATAGTTGCTCATTAAAGGGATTTAAAAGCTCTGTGTTTTAGAACTCTAAGACAGGATTTCCCAAACTTACATGACCAGACCCCCTCTCCCCCTTTTCTTCCTTACCTTTTGTTTCCCATGTAAGACGTTTTAAAATTCCACGGCCCCTGCCTCAGGAATTGCTGCATAAAATGACAAGTTGATTCAGCTGCTACAAAAGCACTCCTCAAAGGTCACTGGCGTATTGGTGTCACCTGTAAGTAACGATGACATTCAGAGAGCTTTTATGCACACGTTTTGTCTTACTTCAATAATTTTATATCTGTGAGAGTGAGATAGGAATGTATATCCAGATTTTTAAAAATTTCAGTTTCTACACTTAGGGTTAATTTTAACTTCCGCATTAACTTCCAATTTATATTAATAATTTTTCCACTTACAGATGCAAAATTTGGTACCCAAATGGTCATGCAGAAAAGCAGTCCACTGCTGGCAAAATAAACTACTCTGGGTACAGTCAGCCACCTGGCGCTGACTAGATGCCATCCACTAACGGTTGCTTACAAGTGGGGGCCAGAACTACTTTACTATGTTCCTTCATTTGTGGAGAAAACATTAGGCATAATTTTAAGAGCAAAAATAGGAATATTAGAAGAACATCTGAACTCTCTCAAAAAATTACTATCCTAGAATAATTTCTCAATGACTATATAGTTTGATTTAACCTGTCTCTAAGGCTTTCAAAGTGCTATGATATGCATGGGTTTTGCTCATTCCATAATTTTGGTTTCCTTTACCAGAAAAATCAACTTTTATTTACCTGAGAGGGTTAGATATTTTATCTTTGTCAAAAGACTTGTGTGTAATTTCATGATTTCTTTTTATGCGTGTTTCTTGAATTTGAAGATCAGTTCCCGACCATCATCAGTGGACTCCTGCCCATGGCTTTGGAAAATACAAGTACATCGTGTCAATAGAGTGAGTATGCTGTGATTCCCCTGAATATGTCTATTTCCTAGAAGCTCCAGTTCTAATGGACTTCTTAGTACATTTTTTTCTTGGTTAGATCTAGATACATCCATATTACATAACCTAAAATAAAAATGCTTCAAATATGCTTTTCAGAGTGACAGACAATTGAATGTGTTCCCTGGTAGGCCTCAGAGCTCCCAGCCTTCCTGGAATGGAGCAGGTATGTCCTTGCATTTGATAGTTTATTGACTAGTGATAAGAAACATTAATATTGAAAAATTTGACCATGTGATTAGTACCAGGTAGTATCATAGACTACAGACCACTCTAGTCAGAGACAGTCAATGTAATGAGAAAAGGGTGAAAAGACACAGCTTGGAAGCCCTTAATATTCCAGGTTTCATTCGCTTGATACTAAGGACCACTACCCTTTGTGTGTAGAAATAAAATTGCACGTGTTTCATGCATGTGAATATGGAGAGGAATTTACTTCCACTTTGCATAAAGAGGCATTAGATATAAAAGTAATAGTAAAAGTTATAGACATTTCTTCCTAGTCACATAAGATAGCTAGGAAGACCTTATCATTTTGAATACTACTGTAAGATCATCGAAGGAGGGGAGGGAAGAAGGAAAGAAGGAGTTGGCCATTTGGATTTCATGATAGTTATAATTAAGGGTTTTCCAGGGGACTCATTAATTTTAAAAATGCTTACAACATTACCCCTGCTGAAATTTGTTTATAATAACTCGATTACTACTCTATGGTTACATTGGTTTTTTTTTTTTTTTTTAAAGATTTTATTTATTTATTTGACAGAGAGAGATTACAAGTAGGCAGAGAGAGAGAGAGAGAGAGAGGGAAGCAGGCTCCCTGCCGAGCAGAGAGCCCGATGCGGGACTCGATACCAGGACCCTGAGATCATGACCTGAGCCGAAGGCAGCGGCTTAACCCACTGAGCCACCCAGCCGCCCGGTTACATTGGTTTTTAAAATGATATGAGTTAGGCTTTAGAGCAGGGCTCTGTTGTTGGTTCTACCTACTGCTCAGTAGAATGACCCAGGAGACTTTGAGAGAACACAGAGGCCTAGATCCTTCTCTAGAATAACTAAACCCTAACTTCAGAGGTAGGCCTGGGACTGTGTGTTTTCTAAAGATTCCCTCAGGTGATTTTGTGCCCAGAAGCATGGATTCCAATCCTCACTGTTGAAGAATTATTCCATATAGTCTCATGAATACTAAATGAAATGTTTTTATCTATCTGAGATACTTTTCACTAGAACAAACTAATACACGTTTTAAAAATAAATGATGTGCTCAGGTAGATGATCGGGGGGAGTCCTCAAATACCCTGGTAATTACCTTCATCAGTTTGCGCTAGATTCTACACAATTCACAGAAATAACTGAAATGTACATCTAAATCTATGTAAATTATATACCCTTATAATTAGCACCTTGAGGTTTTTTGGTGAATTTCTTCCAAGCTGCAGTTAGGAAGCTCTAAATTCTGAAATTGGCTGAAGAAGGAGGATGCTTTCCAATTAGGGTATTTTCTCTTAACTAAGTAATTAAAGTAGCTCAGTTGATTTTAACAGCCTTCAGGTAAGAACAGACAAAAATGGTAATGTATGTCCTCATTAGGGAATAATATGCTCATGCAGGAAAAGAATTCACAAAGATGGAAGAACGAAGTGGAAATTATTCCTTAGGTATGATAGCTCTTTAGCAGAATTTTGTACTATACCATTACTTAAATCTAAGAAGAAATTTCAGCATCTCTGTATATTTGATAGTAATCCAGAATAGTTCATTCTAATTCAGAGTGTACCATCTCATTTAGGTCTGTACGGATTAAAAAAAAAGTATTGGAAAACAAATGCATTCTTTAAAATTTATTCTTTTTTGTGCTAAATAAATAACTATCCAAAAGTATTTGTAGATTAAGTTCACTTAACTTTGTATTTCAATCACTTAAAAGACTACAGAGATATTCTAAATAGTGTTTATCAAGCTTGAGACTTTTCTCCAGGTTCTGTCTTCCTTTTTGGATCATATTTTCCCACACTGCTTTGGAAGACTGTAAAACCTCAGATAACCAACAGCAGGCATAAATATTTTGGAATGTTATTTTTAGACTGAAAAATAATTTTAGCCCCCAAACTCTTGATATGAAAAGTCTCCTTTAATTTGCCAGTTTCATTTCTAGGATGATTTATTCATTCAAAATGTTCTATAAAGGATTGTGGGTTAATTAAATAGATCATCTGGTAGAAATCCCAGCATTCAGAGGACATAGTTAATCCAAACTTCAAAGAATATCAAACTAGGATAAATACAAGAAAACAAAAATAAATGAACACAAAATGAATCCATATTTTCCTCCTGTAAACTAGTCATGGTTCTCTTCAAATGCCACTTAGGACAAAAATATAAGACAAAAGCAGAAAATACCCCCAAGTAGTTAAAATTTAAAGATTTGGTGGTGTTTAGATGATGCTGGTGTAGCAGAGACTAGAAACACATTGTCTCAAGACAGAAAGACAGATAGATGTTGCTGTTTGGGCTGTTTGGGTTGTGTTTTTGGTTTTTTTTTTTTTTTTTTTTTTTTTTTTTTGTGGATGTTTTTCATCCTGAAAGCTCAGGAAAGGAAACAAAGAATACTTGTGAAGGGAAACAGATTCTACCCAACAGCATTATTGAAATCCTATTCAACAACTTTTATTACCTGAAGATATCCTTGAGTAAAGAGTCAAATGGACAGATTGGAGAATTTAGAATAAAATGATCAGATCTGAGAATTATATAGAGAGGCTTCTCATTAAAGATGGCAGACAGAGCACTTATATCTATGTCTCTGCCTACCTAAGGTCTCTCTGAAATTACTTAAAACACATTTTTAAAACTGTACAACATACGGGTACCTGAGTGGCTCAGTCAGTGAAGCATCTGTCTTGTTTATAATAACTCAATTACTACTCTATGGTTACATTGGTTTGTTTTTTGTTTTTTTTTAAAGATTTTATTTATTTATTTGACAGAGAGAGATTACAAGTAGGCAGAGAGAGAGAGAGAGGGAAGCAGGCTCCCTGCCGAGCAGATCCTGGGGTCCTGGGATTGACCCCTGCGTGGGGCTCCCTGCTCAGTGGGAAGTTTGCTTCCCCTTCTCCCTCTCCCTCTGCTGCATCGCCCGCTCGTGCTCTCTCTCTCAAATAAATAAATAAAATGTTAAAAAAAATTGTGTAACCATAAGTGTACTATCAGGGGCCCAGAGTTGGCTTAATAAGCAGAATAGAACCTTAGAAATTGTCTCAGAGAAGTTCCGATCTGGAGGATATTAGGGTTGAGAAGAGGTTATTTGCTTATTTATTCAATCACTAATTTGACAAATAGGTATCAGTGCCTACCCTATGCCAGGCAATATTCTAGGTGCTGAGGATTAGCCAACCCCACCAGGGACAAAAACCCCTGCCCTCTTAGAACTTACACAGGCCACATAGGAAATCAATCAATCAATCCATAGATAACATATGTCATATGGAAATGAAATAATATGGAGAAAAATAAAGCAGAGGATAGAGTAAGGGAGTAAGCAATAGGGCTGGGGTCTTAAATGGAAGTTGTCCTTGCCTATTTGGGCTGTGCCATAGCCAAACGACACAGATTCAGTGACTCATGGACAACAAATACTTGTGTCTCATAGTTCTGGAGGTTGAGAAGTCAGGTGTGAGAGTTTTAGGTGTCTGGTGAGATGTGTTTCCTGGTTCAGGTGGCTGTCTTCTTTCTAAGCGCACAGGGTGGAAGTGGGAGGGAGTGCTCCAGAGCCTCTTTAATAAGGACACTAATGCCATTCATGAGGGCACCATCTTATGATCTAACCACCTCCCAAAGTGTCCTCTCGTGAAACCACCACATAGAGATTCACCCATATGAATTGGGGGGAGTGGTGCATATACACACATAGCAGGGGACTCAGAAAGATCTCCCTGAGATCTGAATGAATTGAGGAAGCAAGTCACACAGATATCTGCAGGAAGCATGTGCTGAGCCGAGGGAAGAGCAGGGACCATTGCCCTGGGGAGACAGTGTAGTGGGGATTGAGTGAAGAGGGATGACACACAGGGGGTGCCTGGGTGGCTAAATGGGTTAAAGCCTCTGCCTTTGGCTCAGGTCACGGTCTCAGGGTCCTGGGATCAAGCCCCGCATCGGGCTCTCTGCTCAGCGGGGAGCCTGCTTCCTCCTCTCTCTTTGCCTGTCTCTCTGCCTACTTGTGATCTCTGTCAAATAAATTAATAAAATCTTTAAAAAAAAAAAAAAGAGGGATGACACACAGAGGAAGTGACAAAGAAGTAGTAGATCAGATGAGACTTTGTGGACCATGGTGAAGACTGAACTGTATTCTGAATGAGATGAAAAGCCATGAGAGTATTTTGAGAGGAGAAATGAAATGATGTGATAACATTAAAAAGAAATCACTCTGGCTCCAGTATGGAGGAACAGACTGGAAGGGCAACAGGAAGGGCAAGGGATGCAAGTTAGGAGGTTATTTTACAGTCCAGTTGAGGCACGATTGTGGCTGAGATCTGTACATTGAAGTGAATGAGAAGTAACTGGATTCTGAATAGAAGACATCTGAATAAAGTGAACTTGAAAATAAAAACAATACGATTGCTTAAAACACATCCGTACATACACAGATTGGTAGATGATGTGCTGAAGTTAAAAATTGGACAGCTGGGTGGCTCTGTCATTTGGGAGTCTGCCTTTGCCTCAGGGAATGATCCCAGGGACGTGGGATCAAGTCCCGCCTCAAGCTCCCTGCTCAGTGGGAAGACTGCTTCTCCCTCTGCCTGCTGCTTCCCCTGCTTGTGCTCTCTCTCTCTCTCTGACTAGTAAAGAAATTGAATTTTTAAAAAATTGGACAAAACTTGGAGAGTAAATTATTAATCTGGAAGGCAACATGAAGGAAATATAATATTGACCAGAAAACAAAGAGATTAAAAATTAAAGTCAAAAGCCATGAAAGGCAGTGAAGGAAATCCAAAATATAGCCCAGATTTCCAATTAGGAAAAACAGAAAAACAGAGGAGGAGAGGAAATAAAGAAATACAGAAAGAAAATTCTGGAAATTTAAAAACAAAACAAGGAGACTCTTCAGACTGGAATCACCACAGACCAAGCAAGGCTGGTGAGAACAAGTAAAAGCCTCATAGTCAGAGATCTCTAGAAAGAATGGCACATCTCTAAAAAGGAAAGCGTACAGACTTAACATCAATCCTCTAATTAGAAACACTGTATGTTAGACACAAGTGAAACAATTCATTCAAAGTTCCGAGGAAAAAAAAATATTTTGGTCCTGGAATTCTTCACTCAACCAAAACAACAATCAAATGTGAAGACAAAGCAAAATATGTTCAGACACGAATCTTACCATTTGTGTAACTTCCATGGCAAGAAAATTGCAAAGTGACTTGTCAAGAACAGGCAGAAGTCTGGGATTTCACTCTGCTTACAAGCTGGTTTTCCAGTTTTGTAGCTGCTGACAGAAAAGTGACTTTGTTACTCATGGTACACTAGGCCCTACTAGGCATCTGCCCCCCAGTCCTATGGGGCTGATGCAGGGCAGCCCAGGTGGGTGCAGTGCATGACAATGGTTTTGCCTCAAGGTGACCCTGACCTTAGGAAATCTCTGGTCATCCAAGGGGCTGTAAGTAAAACTGACCAACTCTCCCTTAGAGGAACACATCATCATCATCATCATTATCCTTGTCAGGAAACAAATCCGCCCTCTATCCCAGAGGAAGACACTAAACTTGCCATACAAATGGCCTTGAAAAGATTGTGTTGGAAAGGCTGTCACAATCCATATAGAAATGTCATGGAGTTGTCCCCCAACATTATTCAGCAAGACAGAGGGAAAAAAATCACAGGAAAAAAATATGAGATATCCTTATGCAAAAATTTTTACATCTGACTATGACCGGGGAAATAGATAATGCTCGAAAGAAATTCACATATAATTACAATGAGGTGCTTGGAAAAGTCTCCTTTGACCCACAGAGTTTAAGTGGCACAACATTACATTTCCATTTCATTCTATGTGGCTTGTGGATAGAACCACATTCCAGTTCTACAGTGAGTAAAGTTTACATAACTTTTTAATATGATTAAATAATACTTCACTGTGGTTTATTTATTTATTTACTTTTTAGATTCAACCCTCAGACAACTTGTGGGAAATCTAATTCTAATTACAAATGAAATCTTAATATTATAAAAATATCTTAAGCTGGCACAGCCCAGACAGGACAAAATAAGAAAGACCAAACTTAACTTCCCTCCATGACTAACTAAGAAACTGCACAAAGTATGTGGAACAACTGTTTTCAGGGGTTGGACAACAGCCAGCTCCGGACTATGATCCCTGAGAGTAGACAAACAAAGTAAGCTCTACGTTGGTCCTGTTTCTGCCTGGAAGCACTTTCCCAAACACAGGTGTAAGGAGAGGAACCCCAGACAGGGCCAGTGTCCCACTGAGAGGACAAGATGGAAATCAGAGTTCGAAAAGCCTGGAGCAGCTGGAGATTGAAGGCTTGAACCCCCAGAAACCAGACTCCTTCCATCTTACAACACTGCCATTTTCAACACAAAACCTCAGTGACCCACACATGAGTCATTCCTTTGAAGGATGACAAGGTTCAGAATCCCCACCAGTGCCCCCTGCACTCTGAGAAAACATTATTGGTTTTAATGACTGTTTAAGCAATAAACTCTCATGTTGTAAGCCAATGAAATATTTAGATTGTATATCACAGCAACTAGTGTTACTTACCCTGACGAATAACACATGATGTTTTTCAACTTCAGCATGGCAAAAGAATTTCATAAAGCAGAGATAAAAATGGCAAAAGTAGGAGAATGTATTTGCAATATGAATTGCAAAGAAAATGCTGAAAAATCAGTAAGAGAAAGACTAACAGGTCAATAGGAAAATGGGTAGAAGTTATAAACAGAGTTTTCATGAAAAAAATGCAAATGGTATTTAAACACATCAAAAAATTCTCAAACTTGCTCATCATAAGAGAGATGCAAATTAAAATTAAAATTATATAGTGGTTTATATTTTTTAAGGCAGTAAAGTTCATTTAAAAAAGCAAATGTTTTAAAAAGACTTTAATATATTTAAACCAAACCTCAAAAATAACAAATAAAAATGTCCTTATAAAAATGCATATAATATCCCAATATAAATTATTAACAGATAAAATTAATAAGTATTATTCAAAAAATAATAAAAAACAAAAGTGTTATTCAGAAAAAAAATCTAGACAACACATTAAAATCAAAAGCATGTAATTAATCCCCCCAAAATTTAAATCCAGGGGCGCCTGGGTGGCTCAGTGGGTTAAAGCCTCTGCCTTCAGCTTAGGTCATGATCCCAGAGTCTTGGGATCGAGCCCCGCATCAGGCTCTCTGCTTGGCGGGGAGCCTGCTTCCTCCTCTCTCTCTGCCTGCTTCTCTGCCTACTTGTGATCTCTGTCTGTCAAGTAAATAAATAAAATCTTAAGAAAAAAAAGTTTAAATCCAATGATGTTATTGAATCTTTTGAAGTCTGATCTTAACAAATAAAATGAATCATGTCACCATGGTTGCGTTGTGAGTGGATTACTGAGCAAGTATTTTCAGTGGCTGAAAAATCCCTTGCTGACTTTGTTTTAGTCACAGGAATGGTGAGCAGACAGTACTCCAAACGTCTTCTAGAGCTCCATCATCTTCAAACAATTCTTTTTTAACTAAGAGAAGTTTTCAACATTTTTTCCTTTTTTTTTTTTAATAGCGGAACTGCAATATTTTTATCAATCACAAACCATAGTTCATCTCTAATTCACCTTTAGCTTAATTTAATCAAATATAGAATTTCCCTACCAACAAATTTGACAACCTAGAAGAAATGAATAAATTCCTAGAAACATAACCCAGCAATGTTAAATCATGAAAAAACAGAAAATTCGAATAAACAGATTACTCATAAGGAGGTTGCATTAGTTATCAAAAAACCCAACAAATGAAAGTTTAGGACCAGATCACCACACTGAATTCCTATCAAACATTCAAAGAGGAATTAATGCCAATTCTTCTTAAACTCTTCCAAAAAGTAGAAAAAGAGGGAATGCTTCTAATCTCATTTTATGAGGCTAGCATTACCCTGTTACCAAAATAAGACAAGGATGTCACAAGAAAAGAAAAATACAGGCCAATGGTCCTAAAGAACATGGATGCAAAAATCCTCAAAAAAATATTAGCGAGTTGAATTCAACAATACATTAAAAGGATCACACGTCACGATCAAGTGGGATTGATTCCAGGCGTGCAAGGATGGTTCAACATCTGTAAACCAATCAGTATAATATAGTACATCAACAAAATGAAGGATAAAAATCACAAGGTCATCTCAATAAAGCCGCAAAAAAGCATTTGACAAAATTCAACATCCATTCTTGATAAAAACGCTCAACAAAGTGGGTATAAAGGGAATGTGCCTCAGCATAATAAAAGCCATATATGACAAACCCACAGCTAATAGCATACTCAATGGTGAAAAGTTGACTGCTTTGTCCTCTAAGAGTAGGAACAAGATAAGGAATTCTACTGTTGCCACTTTTACTCACCGTAATATTAGAAGTCCTGGCCAGAGCAATGAGGCAAGGAAAAGAAACAGAAGTCATCCAAAGTGGAAATGAAGAAGTAAAACTGCCACTATTTGCAGATGATGTGATATAATAGTTGCAATACCCTAACAGCACCACTAAAAAGCTATTAAAATTACTAAACGAGTTCAGTGAAATTATAGGATATGAAATCAGTATACAAAAATCAGTTTTTTCTAAACACTAACAAATTATCAAAAGGAGAAATTAATAAAGCAATTACATTTACAATTGCATCCAAAAAACATAAAAAATACCTAGGAATGGGGACGCCTGGGTGACTCAGTCGGTTAGGCCACTGACTTCAGCTCAGGTCATGATCCCAGGGTCCTGGGATCAAGTTCCACATGGAGGTCCTTGCTCGGCAGGGAGCCTGCTTCTCTCTCTGCCTCTGCCTGCTTGTGCACTCTCTCTCTCTCTCTGACAAATAAATAAACAAATAAAATCTTAAAAAAAAAAACAAAAAGCCACCTAGGAATGAATTTAACCAAGGACATGAAAGGCCTGTATGCTGAAAACTATAAGACATTAATAAAAGAAACTGAAGAAGAATTAATACTGTTAAAATGTCCATACTAAATAACCAATCTATAGATTCAATGTAATCCCTATGAAAATTCCAATTGCACTTTTCAAAAAATAGAATAAACAGTCCTAAAACTTGTTTGAAACCACACAAGCCCCCCAGATCTGGGGGCTTTCAAGTGTCCTGATTTCACGCTATATAACAAAGCCATAGTAATCAAACTAGTATGGTACCAACAGTACAACAGACACACAGATGAGTGGAACAGAACAGAGAGTCCAGAAACAAATCCATGCATATACGGTCAATTAATTTACAACAAAGCAGGCAAAATATACAATGGAAAAAGGACAATCTCTTCAACAAGTGGTACTGGGAAAACCTGACAGCCAATGCAGAAGATTGAAACTGGGCCATTATCTTCAACCATACACAAAAGTTAACCCAAAACTCATTAAAGACTTGAACATAAGACCTGAAAACCATAAAAATCCTAGAAGAAAACATGGATGGTGAGCTCCTTGACATAGGTCTTTGTGACGATTTTTTGAATATGACACCAAAAGCCAAAGCAACAAAAGCAAATATCAACAAATGGAACTACATCAAACTAAAAAACTTGTGCATAGCAAAGAAAACTGTCCATAAAATGAAATGCAACCTACTGACTGGGAGAAAATACTTGCAAAGCATGTATCTGATAAGGGGTTAATATCCAAAATACGCACATACAACTCAACACCACAAAAAGCCCTTTATGCCCGTGATAGAAGGTTTGCCACACCACACTGCTAGACTCAGTGGGATTCATGCAGAATCCCTCCTATCTGTACTTGCAGACCACACACCCTTTTGAAAAATGAAGTCCTTGGGGGCGCCTGGGTGGCTTAGTCAGTTAAGCATCTGACTTCAGCTCGGTCCTGATCTCAGGGTCCTGGGTCGAGCCCTGCATCAGGCTCCTGGCTCAGCAGGGAATCTGCTTCTCCTTCTTCCTTGGCCTGTCTCCCCCACTTGTCCTCTCGCTCTCTCTCTCTGAAACAAATAAATAAAATCTTTAAAAAACAAGCAAACAAATAAATAAATAAAAATGAAGTCATCAATTTTTATCTTAAAATATAAATTTTAAATTTAAATTCTAAATTCAGATCTATTTACAAAAAACAATGATATCCCCACATCAGCCCTCTCCCCCTCCCCCCGCCCCACCAATACCATATTTTACTACTGAAAAAGGACAATGTATCAGAAACCAGGATTACAAAACACTGGCCTTCTAACCTTTTCTCAGGTTCAGAATGTGTAAATCAGCAGTAAGGATAACTCATGGTCTTTGTGGGACAATCACAGAGATGATGACAATAAAATGTCTGGGACGTAGAAGGCAGTCAAAAGTTTTCCTAACTTTTTGACGAAGCTGAAGGCATGTGTATGGGGAAAATCATGGAGGTTATAGAGAACAGAGTTGGGATTTTGGTCACAGGGCATGAACATTGGGATCAACATTGTTCTAGGGGCTGCTGGAAAGGATATTCCTGTCACAGTGTCAGCTCTATTATAAGTATTTCTTCAACCATAAGCACTATCAAAACTGCCCAGTAACAGAGAAAGTGGAAGCAGTTTAAGTAGGCATTTGGTGGCACTAACGAGGAAAGGAGTCAAATTTTCATCATAGTTTCATGTAATCAGAGTGATTTTTGGCTACAGGGGTCATCCTGGCAAAGTAATATTAATAATAACAGTTGCCAAGTCTTTTTTTTTTTCTTTCCCTCTAGAGCAAAGATTAGTAGGGTAAATCTAGTGAAGGATTTTGAGAAAAACTGATATATGAGCACTGTTCTTAGTATCATATTCATCAGGAGTTATTTGCAAAAGATTAAAGACAACTTACTGCCCAGCTCGTGGTGGGCTCCAGGACAAATTTTTTGAGCGTTTTATTGAAAAGAACAACAATGAAGCAAATTCAATTTGACCTTAAGACCAAAGAAATAGTTCGAAAAATTGGCTTACTTGAATTACCATAGTTAAAAGCTCGCTCTCACGCTGAGACCCCCTTGGATCCCCATTTTACATTCCACCACAGGTTAGATAAATAGCACTTCCCGGGGCTCGCCACAGTCCCCCCACAACATGCTGGCTAGGACAGAACAGCCAAAGCCAGAGGAATGACAACAAGCACTTTTTGTATTCTTCCCCACGCGGCGGGGGTGGACCATTGCTGTCAAGGTCAGAGCTCACTAATAATTAAATATATATAAAGGATTGTTTTAAAGAAAACATGTTCTTTATTTGCAGGCACTGAAATGATAAAACCAGGGCACCCTAAATGAGAAAACCAGAGGATGCAGCCTAGAACCTCCCAAAGGACCCACACCATCATGGCAATTTGATAAAATGTTCAAGCTGTTGAATTGTGGCAGGTGAAATTCAGGATAGATGCGTGAAAAAGTCCTAGTCACAGAGCAGCTCTAACGAGATTTCAAATGACTAACCCTGCCACCTTTCCATCTCTTCTTGGCCAGCTACATTCATGGTAACTAAGCCACTGGAAGCACCTGATGTCCATGTCTGTCTTGCATGGCTCCTGGTAGCTGGAAGCTTCTGGAATGGATATGGGCAGGTCAACTGGGATATCTGCCAACACTGTATCTCTTGTTACTAGATTCTCAACCCTCTAATCAGTGAGCCAGGGCAGTCAATCCTAGGGCAGCATGCTTCTAAATTCTCATGTCAACAGTTCACTTACCCAAATACTCCATTAGGAGGTCTACAGAAATTGGAGGGATTCAAAGCTGGTATATTCCTGGAGAAATGAGTACTTGAATGGTTTTGGCAAGAAGGGGAATCTGTAAATGTGTGCAGAGTCTCAGGGCACAGTCATAATCAGTTGACTTTTTATCTTTTCAAATGTAAAATTATGATATTGAATTTGCTTTACACTGAATGCATTTTTTCTTTTTTTTTTTTACATTGGATACAAATTCGATGTTATAATTTTATATTATTTTCATATAAATTTCAGAAAATGTAGCTCAAGAAATTTTCTTGATGTGCGACAGATTGTTGAAGACAGTGAATGGTGTTACTTCTTAATTTTCTGTGTTTACTACTGTCTTTACAATTTTTAGTGAAGATAGTGATAATTTTACATTGGTGCCAAAAACAGCTTTTTGAAAATGAGAAACATTGATGTAGTCCATATCCTCATTTTTCTGGTGCCTCCCAGGTCCCAGCTCTGACCTGGGAATCAAACTGGAGTCCGAGCCCTATGATGATGGCGCCAAGTTCACAGAGGTGTTTGAACTTGGTGATTGAGGAGCATTTGTGAGGATGCCCCGAGTGGGGCTTGGCGTCTGTCAGCATTTGGAGGTGAGCTGGGATTAAAACCCACACCTAAACAGAAGCCGGGGAAATGACCTTGGTGTTTGCCATCCCTGAAACATTAACTAGAAACCGTCTTTTGACTAAAATCTTAAATTCTTGTGTTTTATTGCCCTTGACTATTTATACACAGAGAAAGTGTTCGGTTATTTACAGTTTCTTGTTACTTAGACTCTGGATAATTAAGTTTTTATATATCTGTCTGGAAAGACAGACATGAGGTTCACTGCTACATGCTGTTTGATTTGATAGCTATGTGTTAAGGAACATCAAAAGCGAGTTTGGGGAGCGTGCTACAGACTAGCTGGGTGTTGTGGTCAGACCAAGCTCTTCCCAGCTCTTCCTTCGGGTGTGGTCGTTTCAAGCAGAGCTCAGAAAATCACTGGAATTTGGAGACTCCTCAAATTAAAGTAATAAGCATGTTTGGATTCAAGTTCAAACTGAAGAGAGAGATTTGCCTGAGAAAATTTAATCCCCTAGCATAGCTATAATTCTGCTATTTGGCGTTTTTTGTTTTATTGTTTTTTGTTTTTTTCCAAGTTAATAAGGAATAGATGAGCATTTGGGCTCCAATCAAATAAAAAAGATTTTTAGGACGTCTTTTTTTTTTTTTTAAGATTTTATCCACTTATTTGACAGAGAACTCAAGTAGGCAGAGAGACAGGCAGAGAGAGGGGGGAAGCAGGGTCCCCACTGAGCAGAGAGCCCGACAGGGTTTGATCCCAGAACCCCAGGATCATGACCTGAGCCGAAGGCAGAGGCTCTAACCCACTGAGCCACACAGATGCCCCTCAAATAAAAAAGATTTTAAGAACAAAACTGTATTAATATCCTAAAAACTCTCCATGAGCTTTACCAGAACCCTACAGTTGAAGTTCTCTTTCTGTTATTAACTTCTATGGTTAGGTTTACAGTTTTATTCGGGAGACCTGCTCTGGCCAAAACCTGACAAACAGGTTCCCATTCTGTGTAAATGAAACACCTGAAGGGGAACCCGCCAGCCCAGATTCTGTACACATTTTGCAGTTTCTCCCTTTCCATCTGGGACTACTGGGATATTCTGTATGTGTAAATAGGCAGGCAGACACATAACAGGGAGGGTTCTACCCCCCACCCTCATCCAGAGAAACTGGGATGAAGATCATTTTGTAAACCAGAGAGGCAGGACTTTAGGCGAATGTGCCTCGCAGAGCCCTCCCACTGGTTTAGACAGTGGTACCGTCTCTTGCAAGTGAAACATCTTCTATGCTCTCGTTCAGGATTTTGGCAGACGAGGATTTTTGCTATCATTACAGCACTCGGTAGAGCTAATGATGGGTTCTCTGTAATAGCAAGCCCTCCCACGAGCCCTTTGATTAGAATTCACAAGACTTTTGCTTTAAAATAATTTCTGATCAAATTCTTCTTCTTTGCTAGCTTCCTCCCACTTTGTTGGGCTGAAAAGGAACGAGTTTGAATGAGTTTAAATGGCTTATTAGTCTTATTTCAGCCTCTGCCCCATCGATGCAAACTGGCCTCCCTCGGCTTTTTCCTTCTTTCTAATTTTTCTTAAGAAAAATGGAGCACCTTGTGCCAAGAAAAATATTTTCTCCACCAAGCATCTTCCAAGGAACTGAGTTTTTACTCCAAGTTT